>NC_053114.1:31823078-31850578 GCF_010015445.1 Perca fluviatilis
ACCACACACACACACACACACACACACACACACACACACACACACACACACACACACACACACACACACACACACACACACACACACAAACACACACACACACACACACACACACACACACACACACACACACACACACACACACACGTACTGTACAGATGCAATGTGTGCATCCATGTGGCGTTGCCTGGACGGTGTACGAGCAGCATATCTGTCAGTGTGTGACAGGTTGACAGCTCAAGCTCCCAGCACTTTGTCCACTATCATCACATCAAGAAACACACACACACACACACACACACACACGCGCACACACACACACACACACACACACACACACACACACACACACACACACACACACACACACACACACACACACACACACACACACACACACACACATGCAGTGATAACATCAAAAGATTAATACTCAGTCCCGGAACTCATATGTGCACACGCACAGTAGAAAATATAATCAGAGTGGGAAAAAAGTGGAAAAAGTCCATATTGCTGTGTTTCGATAAAAGCTACTTTTTCAATGAAAGATTTGTGGCAAAGACACTTCATAATACGTTTCTTTTTGTTTCTTTTTTTAAAGTGAGAATTGTCAATTATGTGATCAGGAGACAGGTGCCATAAAACTGGAACATTTTAAGTGCATGCCACACCCTCTTTCCCGTCACTCTCCACTCAACACTATCTGTCAAAACAGAAATGCTGTAAACTGCCTTTAGAAAACAACAATAATTCAAATTAATTATTGTTACAGATTTAATAGGATATCAAAAACCAGCAGGCACTTTCATGAGTTTTATACAGATTCTGTTCAATGTCACTCCAAAGTTATCAGCACTTTACTGAGCCTGACTTACAGGCTCATAGCAATGCACAATATGCAGAAGCCACATGAGCACCAATAGCATGATCTCACCATAATAGCTGCATTTAATGATATAAATACACGCCTCAAGTCTCCTTTTTATTTCAGTAGATGGAGTTCAGCCCTTACAAAACCAAGCCAGGTCAGACCAGATAATTTGACTCACGGATCACGGTATTAGCACATTTCATACAATTAGGGATTGTGGATTTGAAGCAGACTAAACAATAGGCCCAAATTAAATTTTGAGTTTCTCACTGAAAGACACACTGGCTGCTCAGAAAATACAATCAAACAGAATGAGAATATAGACCTAGTCTCTAACAGGATTGCTGGGCATACCCACTAACAATATGGCATCTTTCTCTCTTTCTTCCTCCCTGATATTCTATTACTCTCTCTCTCTCTCTCTTCCTCACACTTTGGGAGTCAATGGATATACAGCTGTAGTTTAATTCTACAGTTCTTCTATTCTGAAGCCTGCATTGTGTCTCTTAGTGTCAAACAGTGTAAAAGACCAGCAGCAATGACACAAAGCAGAAAATTACAGCTTTAGTAACAAGAGACACACAGAGATGGAGACAAAACAAGGATGAATGAAGCCAAGAAGAATAAGGAGAATGAGTGAATTGAAATATTTTTTCAAGTAGACTGATATGGAAATAATTCTTCAGCTGGTCAACACCCTATTCATTACAACCTCTTAACTTTTGGCCCACAGAAATGGGAGAGTTTGTAAAGAATATGGCATGTAATAAAACACACTAGGAGAAAAAATTGGCAAACAGAAAATGTGTTAGAAGAGAGGAGGGACAGAAATGAGGGAAACTGTTTAAAATAGCAGAAGAATAGTCAGAACGGAAGAGGTCAGGTTAAAAAAAAAAGTTTTTCTTTGGTAGCATATGAGGATAGAGAAGTTATGGGGCGGGTTAGAAGGACATATGGCAACAAGGGCAGGCAGACAGACAAAATAGGCTCATAGCTTTTGCAGTGGTCTGTATACACATATGCATACAAGTACACACACAAGGCAGTAAAGCAAATCTCATTTTAAATATGTATGGTTAAACACAAGAAAATAAGTCATTTCATAGAAAGTTAGGCTTAAAAAGTAAAACAGAAAGACAGAGACTCAACAGGGTCAAGGGAGGACAGAAACAAAAGAAAGAAACTGACAGAAAGACAAAAGAGAGATTACACAGAGATGTACATGGATTGAAACTGAAGAAGACAGAGAGAGAGAGAGAGAGAGAGAGAGAGAGAGAGAGAAAGAGAGAGAGAGAAGAAACATTCAACAAAGTTACAGTAAGACAGGGAATAAAGAGTGAGAGAAAGATATTGAATGAAACAAAAAGAGACATTGGACAGCTCTTCCTCCCAGTAAGTGAAAGACTTCAAACCACAGTGGATGAGAGAGCGGCACTTTATGGGGCTATTCTCTCTGCATTAGCATTAGCTATAGCTCTCAGACTGACAACCCAGCGCTCTGTTCCCAAGGTCAGGAGGAGCACACACTACCACGGGCCACGAGCACACACACACACACACACACACACACACACACACACACACACACACACACACACACACACACACACACACACACACACACACACACACACACACACACACACAGCAGGCCTAGACATCACCACATCAAGTCAATATTGCAAATAATAGGTAAAATGTTTGATCTTTAATAATGTGGGCAAACCATTTCATGTTTAAACAGAGTTTTTTTTCTCCTACTTGTGTGGGCAGTAAGTAAGGAATCACTGCAGAGTGAAGATGTTTCCCTGCATGAGAACTAACATGGTTGTTAAATTGACAAATTGGCTACCCGTTAAGATCAGGTGTCAAATGCCAGTCGACTTAAAAGTCAAAAGAACAAAATACTCTGCAAGACCTGAACTAGAATCCAACACGTTTCCTACTTCTCACTTGCTGATAGTTTTGGTTAGTTTGGGGGAATTACTTGCCAAAAGTAATCCATTACTAATTACCTGCTGTATGACTCCTGAAAATGATAATACTATATTTTATTTGTACAATTACTTTCTAAAAGTCATACCAGTGAGATGAATGAGTATCCAAACTTGTATGAAAAGCATTAAGCCTTTTCTGCAGAAGACATTTTGACTTGTCATTGTAGGAAAAGCACAGGTGTTACTGCAGTAATACAATTAACGATGGCTCGTGTCCCACTACATGGAATCAGAGTTAATATTTACTCAAGAAATACTTTAAAATGTTACAATTATTATTAGTATACTCACAAATACACAGACACCAACAAGCTACAGTGACATACTGATATTTTCAGACATATGTACAAAGTTCACATGACTACAATCACATGATGATTAAAAATACCTTTTCCATATTATAGTAAAAGAGATTCATTGAAGCAGCGCTACCACCTCCTCCATGGAAGGCAACCTGACATTAATGCTGCTTAATTACAGCTCACAATTATTGATTGTATGTGAGTGGACGTTCCATCCATTCAGGATCTGTGGTGCATCCAAGCAGGAAAAAAAAAACAAGTAAACATGCTTAACACATGGCCAACATGGATGCTGTAGTGTGTCACTGGCAGTTAAGTAATGCATGGCTACTGGCTAATCAGCTTGCAGAACCTCATTAAGACATTATTTATGCAGGCAGCATCAGCTGCTAATGAAGACACTAACTCATGTACCGTGTGAAAAGTGAGAGAAAGAGGGAGAAGATGCGTCTCCTGTTGTCACTTACAGGTAGAATAAACCTCAAGACCCCCCATCTGTCATCTGCAAAATTAGGATTTCCATTCCCAGTTTACAGTAATTCAATCTGTAAACAACTGTCAGGGTTTGGGCTTTCCTTTAGATAAGTGACTGTATTGGATCACATTTAATAAGAAATTCCACACCTCTAAGGTTGATTTTCCTTAAATGGATAACTGGAAATCCTCCTCACTGGTGAACATAGAAAACTTGATGGTACAATTTGATATTGTATTTTCCTCCAGTCAGCAGTTGACTTTTGGGATACGGAAAGTTTATGCAGGAGCACAAACAGACACAGAATGAGAGGCAGAGAAACAAAAAAACAAAGAGGAAGAGAGAACACAGAGGCAATTTGTGATGTGATTTTTTGATAACCATAATCATAATCTGCCTTGGGCGATCCAATTCCTGAGACAGTTTATGAGGTAGGGAGGGCCATCAGAATTAGAATGAGATGAGCTAAAATGGCTATTTTTTCTATGCGGGTGTGTGTGATCATCTTTCATGAATGGCTATTTATGTGGATTAAATAATTGGAGAAGACATCTAAAACGCATAAAGCAGACCTCACAGCAGGTCTGGAACACACACACGCACACGCACACGCACACGCACACGCACACACACGCACACACGCACACACGCACGCACGCGCACGCACGCACACACACACACACACACACACATACACACACACACACACACACACACACACACACACACACACACACATTCATGTTCATGCAAAGATAAACCTTAAAACAGAATAGTTTTAGTCTAAATAGTAGTGTGTGTTACATGCATAGACAACATTTATCTACCCAGAATGTGTGCTTATTCAACTGCTCTACGTGTGTGCACTTGAATGTGTTCTTAAGTATGTGTCTGTTTCTCTAAGTGTGTTTGTCTGTGTGTGTGTGTGTGTGTGTGTGTGTGTGTGAGTGACTGAGTGTTGAGAGAGTGGTAATTACCATTCAGCAGTAGCTAAAGTGACATGTTTGAGGAAGAGATAAGGGGACATAAATTGGCCTGGTATAAAACGGTGATATTTCCTCTACTGCTTTAGAAAAACCCATTTACTCTGCCTCTTTAGCATGTCAAGACCCCTGTCACTACCCTCTCATCCCCTCGGCCAGAAGGACTTTTGCACACACACACACACACACACACACACACACACACACACACACACACACACACACACACACACACACACACACACACACACACACACACACACGCACACACACAGTGCAGTCAGCCGGCTTCTTGTGAAAAAGTGCTCATCTGCATTCTGCTATTAACTTGGAGAGACACACAGAGAGAGACAGAAAGGGAGAGCGTGTGTGTAAATCAGTGTAATGGGGCCAAGACCTCAGTAGCTCTAAAAAGAGAGCAGACATGTGGAGGACAAGACATGATTTCCCCACCTTTCATGCAGAGAAGCAGCGATACAGCACATCTGTCACTGCTGGCCACACAAAAGCCCATACAGTCAGACAGCGAGAGAGAAACATGAAAGGAAAGAAAGGGAATAAAGGCGACAGAGAAGAAGAGTGACAGAGTGGACAGTACTCAAAACTCGCAGCGCTGAAGAAATTATCTGGTTAGTTTCTGTGATTGTTTTCTGCTTTCTTTTCTTGGTTAAGGGACTGTTCGTTATTTATTTCAGGGCCACCGGAGGAGTTTTGGGACCTTTAGTCAAAATAAACATGACCCTCCCCTCGCCAGTAATAATTTTTCTATGACCCTCCAAAACAATTTGGAAAAAAGGCATGACCCTCCCCCTCGATACCTTCTGTACTGGTTTGCACTTGGCAAAGATATACAGACTCCCATTGTTTTTATATCTCTGCTTTCTCATCTGACGCACCACACTCCTCTGTTATGGTGTGGTGGCCATTTCAGTAGATTTACTCACTAACATTGTTGGGGAAACACAATAAGCATGGAAACTAAATGCACACTTCCTGCATTACTTCAAATTCATACCCAAATTTAGCTGCATACAAAGCAAATTTCTTTGGCTCATTCAGCATCATTACTGTCGGGGTTTAAATTGTGATTTGTTATGTGGGGGGGGTTCTCCCTAGGGGGTTCCGTGGGTATACCCCCCTGGGATTTAAAAAAAAAAAATAAACCATTAAATGGCACTTTCTGGAGAGTTTTGTGCAAAGAAATGGAAAAATCGAGTCTTACATGATATGTGCCAAACTGCAAACTTTGCATTGTTGTAGTATCAACAGGTATTAGGGCATTTAGCATTTACATTAATGTTAATCAGTCATCACTTTATTACACATTGTATTACCTTGTTATGATATAAGAAGTGACCAATAAAATGTGCCAAACATAATGTGCCACATGAAGAGACAGTGCAGCATATGACAGTAGCAACAGCTGAGAAGATTTGGGTCTGACCAGTTCCACCTCACACAAACTTCCTTCTCCCATTCTGTCTCTTTACTACCACTACAACACACACACACACACACACACACACACACACACACACACACACACACACACACACACACACACACACACACACACACACACACACACACACACACACACACACACACACACAGTGGTTCACAGTGTAGGGACCAGGGACCCAAAGTTAAATTAACATTGGTCTACCAAAGGGATCTGCTGATATGGTAGTATCTCATTCAGACCGTCTGACAGACACAGAGGCCCATTTGGGTCTCTGGTCTCTGACAAAGTTTAGAGGTGGATGTACACTGCTCTTCATCGGAGGTAGAGCACGGATGCACCGCGTCACTGCCCACAGCAGAGCGAGTCCATTAAAATTAACTGAAGTTGCTACACCGCGCTGCTCACCTCTATTTTTACAGAGAGAGTGGACACCATATGTTTTAGATCTATGGTGGACACAAAGTGACGGATGGGTCTGTAATACTCAAAGCATACCTGAAGCCGGGGAAATGCGCCTGGGATGGCTTGTGAAGAAACTTTCTCCCATTTGCGACATTTCGCAAATTCCACAGACAGGGAGCGCTCCTGAACCCCCTCACCGTCTCTGAAGGCATAACTAGTCGATCACGAGTGGCTCAACAGGTAGATCTATAGATAAACTCATCTTTCAGGAATTTGACCGACCGGGTTGACACTTCAGCGTGAGAAATCGGGGGTGCGGCGTGTGAGCGTGTGAAACCAATCAAATGCGTGTGTCTCACGGCCAATGCGTGAGAGTTGGAAGCCCTGATACATAGCATTTAGGAAACCTTTATTGCAACCTTGGCACGGTAAGATGTCCAGACTAGCAACAGTCATTTTCATTTTTTGCGTCCTGCTGCTTCCATCGTCACCCAGGAAATATTTTTTTTACTAAAGCAGTATATGAAATCAGATGTATTACCTACCACCATTTAGTTGTTTTGTGTTATTTAAGATATTTATAAAATATCTGGTCATAATTATTCCACTCATTTTTTAAACAATGCATTTACCCATTTCAGCCACCAGGGGGGCAGTGCTCCCCCTGCCCCACAGCCAAACTCATGGGTCAGACCCATCTGGTAGCGAGGGCCAAGACTGAGAGCTACATGAAAAAACGGTCCCTAATCTGTTTTTCTTTCCTGTTTTTTTTTTTTTTTTAACTACAGCATTTAAAAACCTGTGTTCAAACACTTCATAATGTTGCCAGTTAGACTTCCCCACTCTGTAACTACATGTCGTTTTGAAAAGCTACAGCACACATGTTGTCACTAGTGTATTTTTTGTGTGGTGTAAAAAGTTATTTTCACATTTAAGGCCAATTTTAAGACCTACACATTTTTATGACGGAGGGAGAAATGTAATGCTTCATCTTCTTGTTAGTGGGAGCTCATATGCCAAAATGTACCAATATACTGTCAAAAGTCTGGGTTTGTGGGCTGAAGGGTCCACTGAGATGCAGAAGAGCCAGCAGTGTAACTTGTGGGTTACAAAGGTGATAAAAATTAAGACTTTTTGGGAGAAAAATAAAGTATAAAGTGCATAAATAACAAATCTATCATCAATATATATATATATATACATACATATAACAAGACTGAACTCCCAAAATGAACCACAGCATCAGTTGTTTTAAGCCTCAACCATACTGTTCTCATATCATAAAACAGATTTACTTTTCAACAGTGATCTGAAACGCTTTTGGACAGCACACAGAATTTATGTCATCCTGCTGATAGGGACCCTTCAATATGTCTTTCTAGAGGGCAAGAACAATTTAATTTGTTGGACCAGTCTGATGTAAACAGAAGCACTGCACTTACATTAATATGTTTTGTGTGATTTTGCACATGGTTTCATCAATGTATCTACAATGGATCTCCGTGCGTGCAGTAATTGCACTGCTGCAAGTGAAAGACATATCTGACCTGCTGTTTTTACACAGAGCAAAGAATCAGCTAAAAGAGGAGGCCTACAGTCAACACGACGCTGAAGATGTGAGATGGACATCAGTCCCACCTGTGTGAGAACAAAACTAAACAAAACATCTGTTGTTTAAAGAAGATGACTTGAACCAATGAAGAGCCAATAAAGAATACTGTTCACATGTTGCAATCTTCATTTACAATGTTTCCATTGTTCACTGGTCTATAGAGTGAAATCTTTTCTCCTTGAACAAAGTTCTAAAAGACAAAACCTTTCGACAGCGTCACACAGAGAAGATTGTGAATCATTTCCACGTGCCATGTATTCCAGGTCGCAGGTTAAAACCCTTGGTGTGTTACTAAGCAAACACACACTCCTATACGCACACGCACACACTCAAGCCACAGGAGAAGAAGTGAGAAGGAAGAAGGACGGGAAGAAAAGGACTGGAGAGGAGCAGAGAGGAGGGGAGGTCAGACCTCTCTTTAACCTCACAGCTGTGGGTGAGATAAGCCTTTTTCTCACAGGTAAATAAAAGCCACACCCTTAGTGTGGCTGTGTGTGTGTGTGTGTGTGTGTGTGTGTGTGAGTGTGTTTGTGAGTGTGTTTGTGTGTATGAACCTGGCATTCCCCTCCTGCCATCCCTGTATACACTGCTGACACAACCCCATGCACAATCTCTTCATTCCTTCTCTTCATGCCCTCTCTCTATCCCCCATCCCCTGTTTTATACTGTCCTCTTTATAATACCTCCCCCTTCAGTGTGTGTGTGTGTGTGTGTGTGTGTGTGTGTGTGTGTGTGTGTGTGTGTGTGTGGTTGTTACCTGTACAGAATGTCTGTCCTGGGGAACGGGAAAGGTATAAAGGGCAGGATTCAGAGGTAGCTATAAAAATGTGTCCTTGTCTGGAGAAACCCTGTACATTTTAGCAAATTTCTTTTTTTAGACTCCTCTCTCCCTGTTCTGTTATTCTGGCAAAATGACTTATTTAATAATTGATTTCACTGTCCCCCCTCTCAATCATTTCGCCGTTTATTGACTTCTTACTGACATATAAGTCTCTTTCCTTTTTTCATTCTCCTCCTCTTCTTCCTTCACACCACCAACAGGACCTAGTGTCTTCTTCCATTTGTTTTTTTCTTTCTGTTCTCCTTTTCTTTAAATAGCTTTTTTTTGTAGTTTTACTTTATTATTCTGCCTTCTTCATATTCTCTTTCTTGTTCTTTCTTATGTTATTTTTGTTTATCCTCTCTTTTCCTTATTTTCCTCCTTATATGTTTTTTTTTACATGAATGGTAATCTACTTACTAGTGTTTCTCATGGTGTTTTCTTTTTTTTTAATCTTCACATATCTCTTTCAGCTCTCCATCCGTCAGAGTCAGTTCTCTAATCGTAAGGTGTAAAAGGATCCTGTCGACATCGGGCCGTGGGTGTTACATCTAATACGGTCCCCACACAGAAGCAATTCACAGTCTGGAAACACACTCCACATACACATAACACATACAAGTACACATTCACACACAAACACAAACACTCACGCCAACACACACTCATAAAACGTTCATCCTCTGTTGGCTAGGCAAATCGGAAGCACACAGAGACACGCTGACAAATACACACACACACACACACACACACACACACACACACACACACACACACACACACACACACACACACACACACACACTACAGAAGCCACACAGAGTGTTATGTGTGTTTCTTTTTGCAGAGCTGGCAAGTGAGCCATTCTTAAACAGCAGCATCAAAGTAAAGAAAAACAACCAGTTGCCTAGCCTTATATGTTGTATTGTATATTTGTATTAATCATATATAAAATCATCCTTTAAAGGGCAATTTTAGGCAAGTGAGTATGCAAACACCAACGCAGTCTCACTCCTCACACCAGCGTGTCAAAAACTGCATTGAGGGTTAGTTACTAATGCAAAAAGTCTGCTTTAGCGTACCAGTCAGATGCAGGGGACTGTCAATTAATTCCAATGTAATCCCATCTGCAGCGATTTTTTGACGTGCTTGGTCAGGACCTGCTGGTGTCACATTTTGACGTATATGTAAAATGTATGTTTAACTGACCCACGGGGCAAGAACGGGGCATGAATCCGTCTCCTGGGTGAAAGTCCTATGTTGTTTGACCCATCCACCACCCCAACCTTATGCAGATTTTCAGTTTTTCATACTACACGCTGCTATTGTCGCTCTTCATACTAAGTCATTTTACAGCGCCGCGGTCAAGCTGCTGCTACGCCCGGTACATCCCATACAGACACTAGAGGGAGCCTTGTGCGTTGGTATCTGACGCTGAGGGCAACTGAACAAGAGGCACTATTTGCGGGTTGCAAACACAAGTACGTACAAAAGTCTATATGAACATTTGAACGAGCTGAAATGCACAATGATTATAGTAATGGCAGTGGCCAATCCAACACCACAAAAGCATATTATGCCAAGTGCAAGCACATTTATCAATCTATTCACAAGGTGCACTGGCAATTTCTTGTACTGTGGCTGTTCCCAAGTCTAATGGCTTTTGGAATAAAACCAAACTTAGAGCTTTATTGGACTCATCAACAGCCGATGTTGCTTCTTTTTGGGTCAGAAAATATCTCATTTAAAATGTAAACTATATTAGTATTCATGCATGGTTTGATTTATTTAATCTTTTACAGTGGTATAAGTAGGCCATGTCCATTTATTGCACAGTTTAAAAAGCAGTTCTAAAGTAAGTGGAAAAATAATCAGAGTGGGCAATAAGCTGGTATTAAGCAGGTAATCAGTATTCTGCAATGAACTACATCTTCAAAGTAACCTTCCCAAACCTGATTGAGTCAAATGAACAATAAGTGTGTCTGACAATGACAATGATAATATTCTCTTGTTGTTGGTAAACAAGCAGGTCTGGTAGATTAAGACACAAGCCAGTATACTCCTCTGCAGTGACAACAGAAAAGCCATGTACCAATTGAAACTGAAGAGGTTTTTCTCCATAAGCGCAGCCTGTATAATTATTTCAAACATGAGGAAAACTAAATCACTTTACAACGCGGATTTACATATGATTAGCGTCATACAAAGACAGGATTACTACAAGTAGTCGAGAGGAAGCCTTTTCCCGCCGCCTGTCTCATTCTCCTTGTCTTGACTCAAAGAGCCTTGACATAAGTTAACACTGCTCTCTCCCTCACTCTCACCTAAAAGGTACAGCCACAGTGACAAAAGCTGCCAGTCTGTACCTTTGTACTAAAGCAGACATGATAATAATGACAATAACAATATATGGAATGGAAAGGAGGTCCAGCGACAAATGGCTCAAGCTGAACAGCCAGGAGAAAGCTCTCAATAGAAATCTTTTTTTTCTTCTTTCTCCCTGTCTGTTTCATTTGATTTCTCTTCTGCTATATACTCTTAACTGAAGCGTGTAGTGAACCATTTCCTATCACTTAATCTCTTTATGCAAGCAGATATAAATTACTGTATAATCAATGTGCCCATAATATAGTCCTTTCTTGTTATGTATAATTGTCAAATATATTAAGGAGTCCATGTCAAATGTGTTCCTTTTCTGTGTTCTGGCAATCTTTAGTGACACATTAAGATCCAAAAGCACATTATATGATTTGAAAGATTATTGATTATTTAATGGCATTTTTAGTAGACGGCCTTCTGAGTGGATGTTAGGCAGTGAAGGGTTGCAGTAAATATGTATGAGCGAGGATAAGAGAGGACAAACTGTCATTCGGTGCTTGGTGAACACAACAAGACACCTTGCCACTCTAAATTATCATTGATTATCCAAAATGATGCAGAGGAAATTATTGACTGCATGAAAATGTCACTTAAGAACGTGTATCATCACCCATTATTCACCTATTATCCATCGATTTTCAGTATTGTAATCAGTTTATTTAACTTGGCAGGTTGAAGGGATGCATGTGGCAGCAGTATCCACCTTCTTTTAAGAGATTTACAGTTTTCTTTTCATTCGAAATAATTACTACCTACTGGCCTATAGTCAGATGTTCATATTGTATTCTGTGTTATTGCTGTACCTTAACACTGTACACACCTGCACTGCAAGAAAACAAGTCACTTTTAACATCTCATTCTGTCACATATTGCACATTTACTGTAAGTCTTAAAAATAATAAATAGTAAGAAAAAAGCCACTTGGGTGAGAGTATTCAACTTGTTCCCAGTGCAGATTAAAAATTAGTGACAGTAGACTCGACAGACAGAACTAGAAGGGCACTCGGAGAGCGCAGACCTCCGCCCCATGATCCGTATCTACTCCAAAATTGAATGGGTTCTTCCTTGGCTTCCACCAAGTGTCACAAAAATCTGGCCAGTAGTTTTTCCCTAATCCTGTTGACAGACAAACAAGCCAAAAGCAGACAAACAGAGTCCAAACATGACCTCCAGCTCTTGACTGCACAAACAATGATCCTCAACGACTTGTTTAAATGGAGTTTTGTTTGCAGCTTGTAAAAGTCTCGTGCCTCTGTCACTTTTTTGTTCTCTCGTTTTTACTGTAGAGGGAAGTTCATGTGCAAACACAGAATCACACACACAGTCTGTAGGAGAGTAATTCACTTGTATAATTGGCTCAAGAAATGACAATTGGTGTTTTTGTGTGTTGATCCAGCCAGCTCAGCAGGCCTAATTGGCAGCTTGTTAAGCAATTTGGATCCCGCAGTAGCTCTATTGATGTAAACACACACACACACACACACACCACACACACACACACACACACACACACACACACACACACACACACACACACACACACACATTGAATATCTATTTAGCCAGTTACATTCTATACCTTAACTAGACCTACCTGTTTTATTTCTCTTTTTAATAATGCATGCAATGGAAATTATTTCCAGTGTTTTGTTGACATGCGTAGTTAGCGCAGACAAAACTACAAAATAACGCTTGGTTCTTGTTGGTGTTTGTTGGTTCTTGGAGGCGTATATCAATATAATTGCTGTGATAGATTACGCTCTGCAACGTCAGATAAACAATACTGTGTGCAACTTGCAATAAGTACTTAAACATTACAAATATATACAGGGTGTTGTGCTACCAGAATGAGATTTGAAATAGCTGCATCTGTAATAAAACTGCATTCTCATCTATACTTTCTTCCTCTTGGATGTGAGTCCAACAACTGTGTGACAGAGCAGCTGTGACACTAGTAATGAAACACAGAGCTCAGAGGAATATGCAAAGGCTTATGCCTCAGCAGACAAGCAAAGATTACTAATACAAAACTGGAGACAGAACAAGGGAGTAAAATGAAATAGGGGGAGAAGCCATAGAGTCACATAAAAAGACCAGCCCTGGAGACAGATGAACTGATGGACGGGCAGACATTTTTACACACACAAGAAAAGATAGTGACAGACAGAAAAACCTCTCATCGAGAGAGAGGGTTGATAGACAGATAGGAAAGCAGGAAGTTAATGAGTAGATTGTGGGCCAATAACATAACCAGTCACCCACAACAACGCACTGCCCGTACTCCTTACCTGCCTACCTTGCTGCACTGCATTCTGGGAGTGGAAGGGCAGAGCGGAGCGGCGATGGGATTTGAAAGGCGTTCTGCATGGGCGACTCACTGATTTGCATTCAACAGTGGAGACACACAAACACATACACCAGCAAACACAGCTGCAAAGCACATGCACATTGCAACATGTTTGTAAGCAAGCACACACATGCAACCATGTCTGAGCACACACACTTGGATATTGTGGACTAATTTCTAACCCCTCTCATGTTCAAGTAGTCTAAATGTGTGTGTGTGTGTGTGTGTGTGTGTGTGAGAGAGAGAGAGAGAGAGAGAGAGAGAGAGAGAGAGAGAGAGAGAGAGAGAGAGAGAGAGAGATGATTGGAGAGAGGAAGGAGAAAAAAAAAGAAGGATTAGAGGTTGGAGGGAATACACTCACCCCTCTCAAAACCTTCTCTCCTCTTTTTTCTGCAGCGTGTTATTTTTCGCTTTACGATTCTGATAATGATGATATTAGAGGGAAGAGGAGGGGGAGGAGGAAGGAGAGGAGAGGATGATGGGCGCTGCATGCGATTGTTCAGCCTGTCTTGTGGAGAGAGGGAGAAAGAGATAGAGAAAGACAGAGAGGGGGCTCCTCAATGACTAATTTTCCTTTCTTTTACGGCAGCATAAATTTAACAGGAGGGGGATTGTGGGGTAGAGTAGAAATCCTTTTAGCACTCTGATTTATGTACGTCTGATGGGCGAATCATAGATCACCGCCGGAAGATGGCAGACACACTGATGATGATGGGGCCCTTCGACGGGGCCCACTAATGCCCAGCCGAACAAAATGTAACCAATCTGTGGGGGCCCTCAAGCATGCAATGGTCTTCTAATAGAAACTATAGCAAACTATACGCCTGTCATCTGTGATGGGGGTAGGGGAGTGTGTGTGAGCATGTCTGTTTGGGTGGTGTGGAGGAAAGTAGAAAGAGAAAAGATGGAAATAGAAGTTAAAAAAATTACCACAAGAGCATGAGAGCAGAGATAGATGTAGATGAACCAAAATGAAATAGAGCTACAGAGAGATGGAGATGAAAACAATGAGGGGAAGCAGCAGCTAAAGAGATACAGTAGAGGCAGGGAACCAAAGGCGGGAAAACTGTACTAAGAGAGAAAGGGGAGCCCGGTTGAAGGGGACTCTAAATGTCAACTTGAAAAAGAAAATCTAATAAAAAAAAAAAAAACAGCAACCAAAGGAGTAAACAGCTAAACAATAGACAACAACAAGTAAACGACGCATGAGTATCCACCTTAAATCACCCAATCACACACACACATACGCACACACACACACGCAGGCCTGATGCACAGTGCGGCGCATGCAGCCCCACCAATCATCTTTATATCAAAACATCATTATGCTGGCTGACAGCAGCTAAGATTCCAGCGAGGACTCGTTGTCATAAATCGTCAGCTGTTGCAGTGCCGCAAAGAGAACCTTTTCATTTAGGAATGTCAAAGCTCTCCTGAGCCTCGTAAAGATTGTAGGAGACTCGGGAGATGGGGAAACAGAGGTAGCGATGGCAGAGCCTGGGAGAGGAGGGGGATAACTGAAGATGGCATGCCTAGTAGAGATGGCAGTAGTCTGAGAGTCAGTTTTAGCCAACATGGGTGTCAAAACACATGATTTAGATTCTGCATTTGAACTTACTGACAACTTGTCGGGTGTTGTCACTTACATCTGTGTAAAGTCATTTTACTATGCACAATGAATTCAAGGGAAATCCATCCATCCATCTTTGTCCGTTTATCTGGGTTCGGGTCGCGGGGGCTGCAGCTCCAGCAGGGGACCCCAAACTTCCCTTTCCTGAGCCACTTTAACCAGCTCCAACCTGGAGATCCTAAGGCGTTGCCAGGCCAGGGTGGAGATATAATCCCTCCACCTAGTCCTGGGTCTTCCCCGAGGCCTCCTCCCAGCTGGACGTGACTGGAAATCCGTGTGAATGAAATAGAAATTAAGAAAAAAGATTTGTGAATGGGGAACATCCATCCATCCATCCCTCTTCAACGGTTTATCCGGGGTCGGGTCGTGTGGGCAGCAGCTCCAGCAGGAGACCCCAAACTTCCCTTTCCGGAGCGACATTAACCAGCTCTGACAGGGAACGAAAAGTGAAAATGTATGGTAACACTTTGCCTTGTAGCCTTTGTTAGGGTTTGTGAAGGCCATGAGCTGAAATTTTCTGTTTTATCAATAAAGTCGAGAACTAATGAATGTTAGCAACACTAGTGGCACTGTCAGGTGGTCGTTCAGTTGGTCCACCACTTTGGTCCAGACTAAAATGTCTAACAACTATTTGATGGATTCCCATGAAACTATTCATGGTCCCTAGATCAGTGGTTCTCAAAAATGTTTCACATCAAGGACCCCTAAACTGACACAAATTAGACCTTGGACCCCCATCTGATAAGACTTTGTCACATGCAGGGACCCCTACCTGATAGAATTTTTGCTTTTAAATGTTCTTTTACAGAAATTGAATGACACCCATAGGCAAAAATGGCCATACAATCTGTCATTGTGTTACTTATGGATGAAATTATAGTGAAAATAAATTATTCACCTTTTTGTAGGGTACCCCTGGAACCCTTCAAGGACCCCTGGGGGTCTCCGGACCCCACTTTGAGAACCACTGCCCTAGATGATGTATCCTAATGACTCTGGTGATCCACTGACTTATTTATCATGAGTTTGACATTTGTGCTGCTGTGAAATTCGTAATAATTGTAACAATTTTGATGATCGCCTGACTTTTCATCTAGTGCCCTAATCATGTCAAACTTTAATTTAAAAACTTTGGTTTATGACCAAAATACCTTCAAAACTAATAAAATTCCCATCATCCTTAGCTGTACTTTGTGTTAGTGCTAATTAGTAAATGTTGACATGCTAACACACTATACACTAAGATAGTGAACATGGTAAACATTATGTCTTTTAAACACCGGCATGTTAGCACTATTATTGTGAGCATATTAGCATTTAGTGACTATTAGCTTTTAGCTCAAAGCATTAGTCCCACTAAGTTGGCTGTAGACTCTTGCTGTAATAATTCTTACATTTAAACACTTATCGATCAGTTACAATAAATTGGTTAATATGGTTCCCTGACTTTTAAAAGAATTTGTTCATGTACTCTCAATTAGGTGTTAAAACCACAATGTCCTCCATAGGAAAATAATTAATATGCAGGGAATCAAGTGCAACTATACAGTCCAATATGATCCCCTAAACATCTCTTTAATAAATCCTATACATGCAAAGATTTAAGATTCAGTGTTTAGTGTTATTGAAGTTTATCAAATTCATAGTTGAAACAAGTGTTAATTGAACTTTACGGAGATTTTTGAGGCTGTAGTTAGTGACGTTATATTAAGAGGTGTCTCTGATATTTTCATGTATGTAAAATTAGTGAAGGGAGGACATTAAAACATGAATATTTAATTATTTAAATATTAAATAGGCATACTTTAGTGGGAAGAAACTGCTTTAGTTCTTTAGCTGTTCATCAAATTTATCATTTACTGTAATAGCCACAAATTAAAGCCGACAGTCTGCACTTCACAGTCACTGTGTCATTTTGCATCAAAAAGGAGGAGTATGGATAAAAAAGTGTATGTATGTGTGCACTTGTGTGTGTGTGTGTGTGTGTGTGTTTGTGTGTGTGTGTGTGTATGTCTGTGACTAATGTACTGGAGAGCTCTTCACTGGTGCTTACGAAAAGACAAGTTTGCGTCGCTGGTGCTAGTGTGTCCCTCCAGGGCTTCCGTCCGTCCACTGGCAGGGGAGATGAACTGAGACAAGATGTCAGAGCAGGAAATGTCAGACCGCTGCCAAACCGCTGTGGTACACACCCCTGACAGGCACACACACACACACACACACACACACACACACACACACACACACACACACACACACACACACACACACACACACACACACACACACACACACATATTTGCACACAAGCATGGTTTTATATCTTGTACTCTCACATGCACAAAGACACAATCACAAAGTATATAATAAGGAAACATTCATACTCTACCTGAAAGGCTCTGGCGTGCATTCTGTTGCTGATCTTGAAATTAAATATCAATCTACTGTGATTTCATGAAAGTATAATTTCATAATTGAATCACTGTGTATTTATTGACGTTCCTAAAAGTTTGTGGTAAACACTTGGATGACTGACAATGGAAAGGCAGCCAGAGACAGAAAAAAGAGGTTTGTAGGGGAAAATGGAGAGATGGCATGGAGGGATGAGCACAGCAGCAGTTCATGTCCGCTGGCCAGTTCTTATGTTTGTTTTCTTTGGTGGTGTGTACACATTACAGATGTCTTCAGTAATGCCTCCATCTGTAATCTCTCTTCTCCCTCTCTCTCTCTGCTATCCTCAGGACTCAGTTTTCCTTAAGTGTGTCATTTTGGGTCTCCTTGCTCAAGTTCAAACATTTAGCCCCCAAACAGCCATTTGTCTCCAACTTAGCAGACAGAGACCATAATAGAAGAAAATACCCCAAGAAATGAAGAAGAGAGACAGGGAGAGAGGGAGGAAAAGACATCTTGTATGTTTGACGGCACTTTTTGCTGCCTGTTTAAAGCACACATACACACATCACCCCCCGTCTTGTCTGGTTACTGGCTGTGCACTTGCAGTCCCTCTAGGGCACGTGGAGTGACTCTTTGTGTGTGTGTGTGTGCGCGCTGGTGGGTGAGGGGAGTTCACCCAATGCCAATCCCCCTTAACCATCCTCACACACACACACACACACACACACACACACACACACACACACACACACACACACACACACACACACACACACACACACCGATGTACACACCCCTCCCTTCGCAAAGCTACAGATGATGTGCCGTCCAGCTGCATTTCCATCACTGTGACGATGAGTGCTCCTGCCAAACGCCCGGCAACCAGAGTCACATCTGCTCCTGTCTCTGTCGCCACGGCGATACTGCCGAAGTCTGCACGACAACCAGCACACGACCAGGGGGCAACAACGGGTGGCCCAGAAAGAAAATGAGAGAGGGAGGGAGAGAGAGAGTCAGTTACAGAACAAAATCTTATACAAGCTTAGAGTTCATGTATAGATCTCTTTTGATGCTACCAAGAAACCTGGTTTTGGTTGACTGCGTGGAAAAGTCATCAATAATTAACATAATGCAGAGTAAACACATTATAGCTTACCAAGTATGTGTGGATGGCATCAAAAAAAAGGTGACTCTATAAGTATATGTGTATTGATACTATTGGGAAGTGTCTGAGAAAAGACACTTCAAAATTAGATGGTTTCCAGGATATTGCCGCTTTCTAATTTATTGGATGTGTACATTTTTACGTGTTTATTTATAAACAGTTATTCTGACAAATGTAGGATGACGGGAAACAAAGCAAAACATCTTTCTCCCAATGCTTCTATCTATAGAAACATCTCTGTCTGCCTCTTCTCTGCCTGATGCCCTATCTTATCTATATATAGAGCTTTCGCCCAACTGCTTTCCCTCTTCTGTTGCTTTTTACCTACGTTTTCACATAGGGTTAGTTGCCTCTCTTCCCTTCATTGTATGCCCCTCCATACCTTTATTTAAATCATTTTGTCTCTCCTCCCACCCTCTCTTGTACCATTCCTATACACCATTATGACCATTATGCCTCTCCCCCTCTCGCTCTATCCCTCTATCCCTGTCTCCCCTGCCAGGGTGTTTATATTTGCCCGGCCCACGGCAGAGTGCCTAACAAGGTGGAAAGAATTAGGGGTGAAAAGACAGCACTGCTGCCAGGGTTTCTCTTTCCTTCTCTATATCTCTCTCTTTCTCTCTCTTTCTGACAGTAGATATATTTCAGCTAATGCACTCCTGACCTCTTCTACCCCAATGGAGTATCAACAAAAACTGTTTTCCGCACTCTGTACAACAAAGGACGTAATGAACACCAGAAATGATGTCAGAGCACCTTCTTTTATTGGGACAACTAGTGAACTTGTTTTCTTAAACAAAACTCCTTGAAAAACTCCTCTTTTTGTGTTTGGACACTTTCTCATTTAGTCTCTTTGTTGGTTGTTTAACTTCTTTTAATTCTTTTAAACTTTTTTTCCATTCTAGATTTCTCAATTAGTTGATTTTTATTATTTATCTGTTTTCATTTTTCATGTATCAGTTAAAAAAAAAAAATCTTATCTTGATTATTTCTACCAGCACATCTTAATGACAAAATGTATAAATTGTGTTATTATGCAAAAGACCTCTCCCCGTCCCCCACGCTGTCTCAGAGAGTTTAATTCAGGTGTTTAACCTTACACTTGCCTGGGGTCGAGAGCAGGAAAGTGTGGCGGGCGGCCTGTTAACGACTGCAGCAAGGGAGTAAAATAGTGGTGTGTGTGTGGGGGGCAGGGTTGGTGTGCATCACCTCTTTGAATGCAGACAGAGTGAAGTCCTGCCCCCCTCCTCATCCTTCTCCTCTCTCCTTATCCCCTCTCCCCAAAGCGGGGAGTCGCATAGCCACCCTTATTAAACACTGAATTATACGCTCTCACCCAGAGTGGGAGGGCCGGCAGTGGTGGTGGTGGAGGTGGGAGGGAGAAGAACCCCATACTACTGTATAGGTAGTTAGTTAAGAGGGAAGGAAGGTAAGGAGGAAGGGGGCGGAGAGGAGAGGTCAAGCTGTTTTGGTTTTCAAAACTGAGGGCCAATTTTTTATAATAAATACATAGAATAGATGGGTAAAGGTCTTTATTCTACTGGGCACTCCAAGGGAGTGTGAGCTTGTGTTAAGTGTGTGTTAGTGAGTGTGAGTGGAATCGTATGTATGTATGCATGCATGGTGGTCTCCTATGCACACGTCCCTTTGTTAATACTTTTGTGTTATTATATGACTTTGTGTGTGTGTGTGTGTGTGTGTGTGTGTGTGTGTGTGTGTGTGTGTGTGTGCGCACCCGCCCAAGAACATGGTAAGTGATTAGATGAATCACCTTGAGCCTGTGCCTTTTAAATGCATTTTCAAAGTCACAGTATTTTAACACAGGACATACAATATGCAGTACAAATGAAGGCATTAGCAATGGGAAGCGAGCATGTGGGTGGTTCAGCAGCAGTCATTTTAAACAGCCAATGTATAATGCATTTGACTGTAACTCAGAGAGCTTGGCTGTGTGAATGGATCAACTTTCATTTCAACACCTTTCTGTTGTGCATTTATGTTATAGGAAATCATAAAAGCAAAGAGTCCTCCTGCTCAAAGGTCACTGATCAGGTGTGGGTATTGTATCACAGCTTGTTTTTATTGCAACTTTGATAACACCGTTGATAACCCTTAAAAAGAAAATGTTGGCTTTTTTCAACAAAGACATCATCAAAATGTTCTCTCACTTGCAATTGTGTGTAGCACAAACTCATCAATAGCTGTAGTACTGTGGAACTTCTCAATTGTTTGGGCCTTCAACTGTAAAACATCTACTTGTCCAAAACAGGAAATTTAACAACAGTGCATTGAGACATACTGCAATATGTTCTACATCTTAAAAGAGATGATTGCAAACCAATGATTTGTATCAGGTTTTTATAGATTTTCTTTATCTATACCACAAATTGCCGTGAGACTGTGTTGGCATATGAGGTACACTAATTCAAAAATAATAGCTTGTCACTTCATTGTAAAACCATATTTACTATACCATAGTATCTATCCTCAATATGTGTAGTATGAGTGCACATGAAAATAAGATAATGCAATAGTAATGCATCTTTCAATTTGAAAAGAACTTTGAAGGGGGAGCAACAGTACATCTTTCCCAAAGAACTTGAACATTTTCCATTAAATATTGAAATGGAATTGCACATACACACAAATTAAACAGGCATTGCTGCTAGCACACCATGCTCATACACACATCATAATAGGTAAATAATTAAACTGGCATTTAAAAATAAAGTTTTCTGCTGGTGTGATTGATTTTCTATAAGATTTTCATCATGTCCATTTGATCATGTTGCTGCAATTCATTTTTTTGTCTTTGATTTAATTTCCCATATCTAATGAGTAGTTACATATTACACTTTTGAACTTTAAAACCCTGATTAAAGCAGCCGTGTACTCATTAGTGTAACAATTTGAATCAAGTCCATCTTGAACCTGACTTGTAACGGCCTGTGAATGAATGGCTGTCTTTAGTGTTACAGCACGTTCGCTGTCCATGGTGCTGAAAGGTCGATGAACTGAACTGACAGTACTTTACAGTAACCTAATGTTAGAAGCGTTATACATAAAACAGTTCTAAATATAAGCGAACCAAATGACACAACAAAAGCATTTTTTTTTTTTTACATTTATTAAAAACACTATTTATGTACAATATTATGTACAGTCAGAGTTTCAGCTCACTGCAGTTCTAAGAAAAGGAATTTGGTGTCTTTTGATCAATTTTGCTGTTTGTTGAGGCTGTAATTGCCCTCGAACGCAAATGAAGAACTTGACTCAAAGCTAGCAGTGACAGCTCTTTGTGGCAAAATTCAATTCATACAGGTGTGTTTCCCCTTCCCTCTGTCTTACTAATTTATTCAAACAAAAACACAGAAACTTGCTGGTCTGTTCCTGATAATACCCACTGGATGTTCTCACCTTTCACAGAGTCTGTCCATGGCTTTATTTATAATCCTATCACTAAGAATGTGCACCTACTTCGGACATCTGTGTGTGTTAAAGTGTAGGTATTTGTATGCACTGTGTGTGTGTGTGTGTGTGTGTGTGTGTGTGTGTGTGTGTGTGTTTGTCTGTGTCTGTGTGTCGTGTTGGAGATGGATCCAAGTGTAGGGTCCTAGCAGGGTTTGCTTCAGTGTGATAACAGCCTGTGATTTGTATCTGTAGATGAAGCATCGGCATAATAAATGTTCTCTACCTCTCACCTTCCCCCATTGCTCCCTGAGCCTCTCTTTCTGTATTCCTCTCTCTCTCTCTCTCTCTCTCTCACACACACACACATACACGCACACACACTATTTCTCTGTCCGTCTTCCTCTGTCATGCTCTCTGTTATTCAGTCTGTTTTTGCTCTAAAGGTTTGTATCTCTAAGTTGTTTTCTCACCTTTATTTTTTTGTGATATTTTCTTTCTGGTTACTTTCTGTAATCTACTCTCTCTCTCTCTCTCTCTCTCTCTCTCTCTCTCTTTCACTCATGCATACACACACAGAGCACACACACATGCAGACAGACGTGTGTGGTAGTGAGAAGGTGTCAGTAGTATTCTCAGGTCAGTTGGGTTTGATCTTTTCCACCTTCTGCTTTCACACATTAACAGACAGCCTGCAGGCTGAAACAGAGAGTGAGACACACAAACACATAGAGAAACAGAGACATCACAGTCTGAACGCTGTGTTCAGAGATTTCCTAATGATGACAGGCATGTACACACACAGCCATGCACAACAATAGGTTCAGGTGCTCATAGAGTAAAACACACAAATGATTTACTCAGTCAAGAGAAACCAAAATCTGCTCACTTGTTGCAGTTGCTGTAACAAGTTTTTATTTTTTATTTTCAGGATCAGTGTTCTGAACTGAACTTTTCGAAAGTCACATGTCACTTCAATCTCAGCTCCAAACTATTACTTCCGTTCTGTCAGTCCAGCTCTGTGTTTAGTCTTGTGGGTGCAATTTTTCTGACTCAATAAAAGGATCCCTTACTGCATTTGATCTATAGTTTTCTGCTGGTCTGTCATAAATTTCTGTCAGTGGTATTAGCTGAGGTTAGGCTGTATTCAATTCTCCTCTCTGCAGTCAGTCCATCTGCCTGTTATCCCCTCTAACTCTGTTCTCATCCTCACCTCAGCTCTGACTAATACTCACTGCTGTGGGAGAGAGCCTGTAGGCAAACTGCTCTCTCTTCCTGCTCTCATCTCCCTTACTTTTACTGGCTTCTTTACTTTTATTGTCCGTCTGTATTCCTTTCCCTGATTTCCACATTCTCGCTTTTTCTGTCTTCCTGTCTTATTATCTCAGATTTACTCAGCTATATATCACATCCTTCTTTTCCTCATCACTCCTGTTCTGTCTACTCCCACTCTCTCAACTTCTCCCTCTGTTTGTTCAGTGTGTGTAAAGAAGTGTTGGATAAAGCCAGGGTAGATATATTAGGGATATACGGCTAACTTGAATGTAGTCTAATTTTCTACAATGAACTGCAGCCCATTCCTCACCTTCATCATCTTTAGATCTCGTCTTATGGAAGTGGAAATAAATCAATTTTCACTCTTATTAAGGGAGGCCTACTCCTGCTTAAGTCTCTGATTCGAGTGTGTGCATACGTGTGGGTGAGTGGGTTGTTCTCTCTCTCTGCTCTTTCTCTCACTCTTGGTGTCTTTCTTTCCCTCTATCCCTAATGTATGACTCTCTTCCTTTTCCCTTTGTGTTCATTTTTCATTCGTACTCCTCTCCCTGCGATTATCCCAGTGCTTATCAGAGGCTCTTAATGAAGATTCACAACATTTTCCCCTCCCAGCTAATACCTTATCAAAGGAGAAATCTCGTTCCAGAAAATCAATTTTCTTTCATATTATTAAGTCCTCCTCTACTGCACTTGCATGCGTGATTTCTTTTGGTTTAGCGCTTCGAAGCAACAGTGAGGGACTTAACCCTGAGAGCCCTGCGCACTCCATCCACACACAGGCTGATCTGATATCTCTCATGGCTTATGCAGATATGAGGGCAAAGGTAAGAGCAGAAAGTGAATAAGAGAGAAGAGAAAAGAAATAAGAAAAATTCGGTGGAGTGAGTTTGTCGCTTTTCCAACACTTTTAGCTAGAAACGACTATCTTTACTCATATATCTATCTTTACTGTCATTTCATTAAAATTTCAGCCAAGGCACTCTTTTAACTTTTCTCAAAGTTTTCACGTTATTTTTTAAATCATTTAAATTTTTCTTTTGTTTATTACAATCATTCCAGACTTTCTGCGATTCTGGTCATGGGTTTATGGGTTCAATACAGTGGAGAACAACAGGAAATATGAGAAATGTGCAAAATATGACCTGATGCAAAGTTCATAGGCTGAAATTTAATCCATTGCTGTACCTGTGAGTACAGTATGTACAGTAGCTTGCACCGTGAGGATGCTTATTCAATGCATATTTTCCTTTTATTCAGGTCATTGCTGCAATAATAGACTATTGAACTTAACGGGGAAGTGAATGAATGACAAGCAGAGGTCATAAGCCAGACACATAACCCATAACACGTTTAGTGGTGAGGTCCTTAGCCTGCTGAGCCTACGCAACTTTCCCTGAGTACACTTTGCTGTTGAGTGATACAAGCTGGACATCCCATTCCTCTTTTAAATAGAGCAGAAGATGCAAAAATCAATATAGCAAGGTCAAGGTAATGTTACTAATCTCACCAGGAGAAATTTGTATGTCAATATTCGTCAGTGAGCGCTTGCAGTTATTTAAGTAGCTCGAGGTATGATGGTTCTTCCCTGACTGATGTGGTGCTGGTGCGTTATTCCTTTAAGCCTCTCGCAGATACAACTAGGAAATGTCCTTTCAAATTACAAGGAAATTATTGGGAGTTTACAGACCTGTAAAATAAAGCATTACCTATTTGTGTAATTGACCTAAAGTCTTATACGTAAGAGTGTTTAAGTTAAATGGGGAAAATGTTCTCTTGCTGACTAAATTCTAGCATTGTACCAAAATCCCATTGATTTTACTCTGATCTATTCTACCCATAATATGTGTTTTTTTTACATTCACATACTGCATGTATACCTGAATACCTAATACTTACAGAATGCATACACAGACTTACACTCTACACATAACAGTATATTTACCACACAAATATAGACTGTAGATATTCCACACTTAACATACTGTTGCTAAGTGATGAAATTTGTATTTCTGCATGTTGCCAATATATGGAGTGGCAGTAGCTTAGTCTGTAGGGAGTTGAGTTGGGAACTGGAGGGTTGCTGATTCAAGTCTGCATATGGACCAAAAATGGAGCATGGATTGGTAGCTGGTGTGCCAGTTCACTGCCATGGTGCCCTTGAGCAAGACATGTGTGTATATATGTCAGGCCTGTGTGTAATGTGTGTGCAACTGTACTAACAGTGCAAAAGGTGAATTTCCCCTTGTGGGATAAATAAAGGCATGTCTTCTTCTTCTTCTAAATTACATAACTACTCTCATTAAATGCACAACATGTTGTAAACCTGTCACTGTATGGAATATATACTTTAATGATTCGGTCCAAGTATACATTGGCAGGGAAAGTATTACTCTCTCATAATCACAGACTTATATTCATTCATTATAAATTAATCCAAAGGATTTACTCATCACTGAGGAAATTTTGCCAAGTTGAAATGACCTCAGCTCTGCTCTGATCTTCCAGGCCTCTTAAAAGCAATTGTTACATAAGGAATATGTGCATTGGAGCATCAAAGGTCCAGGCTCAGGAGTCTGACAGTCTCTGCCTGCCACATGTTCTGTAGTTGAATCATGACTGATGCTTTAACGCTCATACAGTTTTCCTTCATTTATTGCAAATGTCAACTCTAACTTTTTTGTTGTACAATAGATTACTACTGATGTGTAGAGAAGTAATACAAAATCTAAATATATTTAAAGAGTTTATATATGTATGTCATTGTAAAGTTGTATTGGCCATTGTAAGTAGCCACTTCTCTTCTCCTATTATCTCCCCTTTGCTTAGAGTCCGGTTAAGGTTTTGATAAACAATTTAAATTGCATTTGCAAAAAGTTGTTCTCACGCCCTTCTTCAGTGGTTGAGATCTACTGTGATAGACTATAGGAAGAAAGCCTACGGCGCAGGAATAGGTCCTATGGCAGAGCTGCTGGGTGATAGATAAAGTAGGGCAGGGGTAATGATGAGGCATCATCGATGTAAATGATACTCAGGGAGGCCTGGCGAGAAGTGTGGGGGGGCTGCGAGCAGGTGAAAGAGAGAAAAAGAGAGAGATGTGGGCAGCTGAGAGAGACACCAGCACTCATGAGAGATGGGAGCAGGTGAGAGGGAGGGTGGGAGGAGAGGTGGATGGATGGAGGGAGGGAGAGAGGGAATAGGGATGATGAAGAGGGAGAGGAGAAAGAAACAGAGGTGTTGGGGGTGGTGATGTATGTAGGCCTGTCATAGAGTGGTCGGGGAAGATGCAGTGTGCTCCTTACACTGGGGAAGCAACACCCCCACCCACTCAACCACACACACACACACACACGCACACACACGCACACACACACACACGCACACACACACACACACACACACACACACACACACACACACACACACATATTTGGCATCCATCCTACACCCGCCCACCCACTACCTCTCCCTAGGATGGCCTGGATGTAGAGGCTGACTAATAACCTAAAGGTTGTTGGGTTGATCCCCGCCACAGACAGGGGTTTTCTCTGGCTGTGAGCTGGCAGCTGGAGGATGCTGGTACAACTTCTAAAGTTCTCACCAGCAATGCCCTTGAATAAGACACAGAGTCCCATGCTGCACTGCAGGTGGCCTCTAGCATCTCTGATGAAATGCAAATGTATAGAGGGCTGTGTATGTGATAGGAGGGATTGCAGAGACCTCTTTCAGTTAGCTGGTTTGTAGTAAATTAAGATACATTTTACAGTAAGTTCTTCAACTGCCATTTTTACAAAGGCATGTTGAGTGGCCAAACATTGTTCAGATCCACATATCTTTATTTTACACTCTGACCCCAACAAGCCCTTCAAATTAAAAGGCAATATACAGTAGATGTTTTCTCATCTGATGTTCGTATTGGCAGGACAATATCCTTTTTTTTCTAATCTGACACCGCTATGGTTAAGGTTTGGTGTAGTTGGT
>NC_053114.1:32170578-32253078 GCF_010015445.1 Perca fluviatilis
GAGATAGGAGTCTGTGGTACAAATACGTCTTCTGAATTAACTGTGTGAATTCATAATAACATTAATGAATTCTAAACTAACTAGTTTGCCATGAGGTTGCCATCTGATATTATCAGAGTAGTGAACTTGCTTCATAACATGTGCACAGAGGAGTTTTGGGGCTTGTCCAGCAGGTAGGGCAAGTCAAAGCTGACTTTTTGAGTCAAGTGGGAACGTTTGCTCTACAACAGGGAGCAGATGTTTGTACTTGGGTGTGATGGTGATCTGTAGAGTTATAGTGGAGGGATCTACGATCACTATGCGGTGCAGTGCAGAGTCGTCCTGAGGATCCTCCAGCTGAGGGTCTGCGCTCGCACCCACCTCAGCCTCTCCTGAAGTGTCCAACGGGTAGCGTTTGTCACCTGGAAAGAGTGGAGAGCCCAAGAGAAAGAGAAAATAGCAGACAGAGATGGGAAACCAAAACAAATGGTCAATCTATCATAAGCATTCACAGTACGGTTTCATCACTAACATTATCCTCATAAGCAAGACGATGATAACAGTAGAACAGCTAAATAATAGCCACAGCAGCGGTTTGTTTTTTTACTATGGGAAATTCTTAAAAAAATGAGGTTGATGATATTGTATATTTTACTTTTAACAAACAAAGACCAAAACCAACAATACATCAGTCACTTTCTCAATACTTTCCAACTTCCTCACCTGGTAAGCTAATTCCTTCGTACTGCAATATATATATATATATATATATTTATATTTATTTATTTACTGTAGTATTGGGCACTGTAGTTTTTAGCAAACATTACTTGAACAAGTACATTTGTTGGAGACTATTTTCAGCAACAGATTTGGAGTGATAGTCAGTATTTACGGCTTCAGGATGGATGGATGTGGGTGTGACTCAAAATAAACTACAGTGCCCATGTTTATTAAATAATGTGTCAACAGTGTGGCTCACTGGTGTGTATTTCATAGTTTTTGGACCACAATGGAGTCTAATGGCACAGAGGAATAATATCAATTCTCACTATAGAATATCACTTTCACATTCATTCATCAAATTATTTAGCTGAACTAAAGACGTAATTTACTTGTGAAATGAAACATTCATTTAGCATGCTTCAGTGTTGGTTTGGGTGTAACTTAGACGCGATAGACAATCAGCACCTGGCAGCAGTGATATGTAGTGTTCATCTTTTAGGGAAACAACAGGCAGCCACTGTTCGCAGCCCTCTGTGGCACGCTGGCTGGAGAAGTTGTGGAGGTCATATAGCAAAGGGAGGCGGCACATGCGGCTGAGCTCGTAGAACTGTGGAGGGGCGATCCACAACTCCCGTGCCTGGTAGCTCTGGAGGACCTCTGAGGGTGTGGACCACTGAAACACACACACACACACACACACACACACACACACACACACACACACACAGAGAGAGAGGTAGTGTTTAACAACTGTACAAGTGTGTTTTCCCTCTCCACTAAATACTGTGGTATCCATTCACTTGATCAGCTGTTGTTATGGAGAAGACACCAACCAGAGCCACTGTTATGTACACAGTCTTGTACCTGCTTTCATAGTCAATGAAAAGTGCCTGGCACAATTTCCTAAGTGACATTTTCACATTACTTGTTTTGACCAATCGTCCCAAAGACATTCAGTAAAGATACTGGATCTTTGAAGCCGATGCTGACAACAATATTTGGGAGTTTGCTGATAAAGATAATAAGATATATCGACTGACAGTAATTTAAAAAAAAAAAAAAAAACATAACATAAACAAGTAATTTTGTTAATAGACGCCTTCAATTTTCTTTTTTATTGTGATAGATACTGAATCAAGTCTAACAGACAGTTGAAAAAAAGTCTACTTTTAAGTGCTCTATGGTGGACAAACTATGGGCATTTTTGCTAGAAGAAAATGACTGAATATTTGGTTGATCATCAGAATGGCTGCGATTAATTTTCTGTTGATTGATTTATCAATTCATTGTTTTAGCTCTGATGACATCATTTTATTTATTTCCCTGTAAAGCACTTTGGTCAACATTTGATGTGTTCTATAGCCTACATTTACTTGATTTATGTATCACCTGAAAGCGCACTATTTCCTTCTCATCTTGAAGTGTGTGGGGGATCTCCTGCAAGCAGCAGATGAAGAAAGCTGTGTCAAACCTCGTCATACCGTATCGGCCTGTGGGAGTCAGCCAGTTGCCCCACTCATGTAAAGCCCAGATGTTGGGCAACACCTCCAACTCTCTGCACATCCTGATGAAGTTGGAGGGGTTCTGGTTCACCAGAGCCCTCCACTTGGTGAGTTCACGACCGCACATATCGCTTACATTGTTGTGTGGTACTTGATCAGTGGCACGCCTGTCCTCTATGCTTTTCAACAAACTTTTCTCTTCCACTTTAGACACAACCAGGAGCACACCGGACTCCTCAAACGTCTCCCTCAAGGCGCAGATCCGGAAGGCGACCTCTCCCGGGATGGGAGAGCCCAGTTTCAGTCGGTCTGTGGCGAACATCGGAGGTCTAGTCTCCACCGGCTGGGTGACGCTTCTCAAACCAAAATTAGGAAAGTTCCTGAAAGATTTAAAAATGTCCAGCCATTCACTCGAAAAGTCCGAAGAGTCCACCATACCGCCGGGAAACACATACGCATTAGGCATGAATCCACTTTTGCTGCTTCGCTTAAGCAGTAAAACGTCGTAATCGAAGCAGGACTTGTGCGGCAGGTGTGACCGTCCGTAGCTGCTGCCCAGCGGCGAACCCGGGGCGGCTAGCGGCGGTGTCCTCGCCGATAAACAGTCTGCACCAAGCCTGTGGCCTGCGGCTAAAATAAGGGTGGCCGCCTCCTTCCAGTGCTTCAAATTGGTATTCATCCTAAAACTACCAGAGCGTTTTCTTAATTTTAGCTAAACGCTCTTGAAACATGGATGTGTTTTGGAAGTGGTTACTCAGCCTGCTGCCTCGCGATATTTCTTTGAAGTGACGTGATTCGGGGAGGACAAGAGCTGCTATCGCCACCTGCAGGCCGGATGACCTACAGGTGCCCCTGCAATTGCCCCCCCCCCCGCCCCAAAGGCAATAACTTCTCAAATTAATATCTGTCATTCTCTGTGTATTTTATGGACCTGATGAATTTTATTATGTTTCCTCAATATATTAAAATCGAATAATTATTATATTTTCCCAGTAGCTATTGAGTTAACAAAGAAGAGACTGACAATAAAACTTCTGAACTTATGATGTACATTTCTTTTTCTTTTCTTTTGCAAAGTAGGCTACCTGTACAACATACTTGCCCACACAAACAAACACACAACTGTGCTACATTATAACATGGCTCAAGTTTGATAAACCTTAGACCCAAAATTAAAGTGTTCCATTTTCTATAGTGGTTCATTAACAAACAAAAAACACATTCCATTTAACAGAGTAGGTTATGTGTTTTTTGTATCAACGTATCACTTAGTTCCTCTCCAAACTGCTTTGATGTAACAAGTGGTCTACAAGACAATCTTTAGACTGGTGTGAATCTAACATGGTGAAAAAAGCTCTCCTATCAATTTGGTAAAGTTGTTTAATTTACCAAGGCTACAACAATACAAAGTGTATAGCCCATATTTTGAATAAAATATGTAATATGGACATTGTGCTTTTTTATTGTTTTTGTCGTTCATGTTTTACCATCTTCATATGTCTTTCAAAATTCAACATGATTTAGACAATTAGAATTTCGTCATTTTGCACAGCATTCCAACCTTTGCTGTAGTGTACCTGATTCAAATGCGTAACATTTGAACTCTTTCTGCTTTCTGGCATTCAAACTTAAATGAGTGAAAAATAGCAAATTTTCTCAGTGTTAAAATTACAGTCTCAGCTGCCTGCAAAACTGTTTAACTGAAATATCACAATTCAGTAAATAAATACAGCGTATGACTGATTCCTGCTTTCTCACCATCTATTTTCAAATTTTTAGGGATTGTTTTCTTCCCCAGTTAAAGTTGATATGCAGAGCCGAAAGTAAACAGGCTCAAAAGCCTGAATTCTTTCTGTAAATGCACTTAGTCAGATCCTAAGCCCCAGTGAACGTGTCTGAAACTTGCACTCTGTTATTAGTCATATATTATTGTTCTCAGGGTTACTGAGTTCATATGCTAATGTGTTAGCTGATTACCACGTGCTGGCAAGGCAGTCTGTCTGTGGCAACTGTTCAATTGCTTCATTGAGAACATGTCCTTTGTATTTCAGCAAGTGCCTCAAGAGCTGCAGCCACCAGAGGAAGTCAGTGATACAAATCAATAGTAGATTAGTAGAACTTGCAGATATTCGTGCATGTCCTGTATCCTTTTGTTGAGGATGTCATCTTTGAGATGAAGTGCCTAAACACAGAAATTGAATCCAAAGATAACTGAATCCAGTTAGACTTACATTTGCAATATTAGAAATAGTGCAAATACAGAATGCACTGAAATAAATCACAAGAAGAAAGACAAGAAAGTTAGCGTACACCTTCTTGTCTTTGTCCAACGATATGGACAAGTTCTTCTCATATTCAGCTCAACCCTTTCTCATTTTGAAGGCTATAATGGTCTGCGACCAAAGGTTGGAGTCAAGGGGGTACTTGGGTCAATGAAGCAAAAGCTTGACTTTAATTTTATCACAACTGATGCTGAAGTGAAGACATGTTCATAAAACAATCCGATAATACACAGATAAAAAGTCTATTTGTGAAATAAACAGAAAGAAGAACATTACAGTGTAAAAGTTGTCTGACAGAGAGAGACGTAGAGGCAGAGTAGAAAGGGAATGTAACACACAAACACATAAATACACACACACACACACACACACACACACACACACACACACACACACACACACACACACACACACACACACACACACACACACACACACACACACACACACACACACAGGTGTCATATATCCTTATCAAAGAAGCATTGTGAAGAAAGTCAGGTTAGGTCAGCCCAGAGGGGAGGAGACGTTTCAGATTTTTCTGTTGAAAATTGAAACTTTCTCTAGTATCTCTGCTTCCCTGTCTTTACCCACCTCCCATTCGTCCAGGGCTATCCAGGATGTCCAATCAGATCTGGGAACCTCCCACTGAAGGATTGTGCTCACAGGGAGCCCCAGGTTTTCATTTGCATTAGACATTCCTGCTCTCCTTCATTTAACTCAACCCAGTAGAATTTGTGGGTTCATATCACTACCTGGTCTGAAACATCCAAGGTTCATGGAGCATCACTGAGGTGGTTTACATCAGTTATATGTAAGTAAAACACTTTTTTTTAAATCTATCTATATGTATCTATGTATCTATATATCTATCTATCTATCAATCTATCTGTCTATCTATTATATAATATAATAATCTATCCATACACTAGTAAAAAAGCCTCATGATACTTGTTCTGAACTGCAGTGATTTGACTTAAAATCTTTGCACAAACATGTTTATACAAGGTGGGTGACTTCTTGGTAATAATGGTGGTCCTCTTACAGCAAAGCGATAATCAACCCTAAACCAAAATAAAGGAGTTTAGCTGCTTTTCAGTAGATGAAGTCTCTAAAATACTACATCTGTCAACCTTTTTGTGAGCTGCTCCACTAACAGTTAATGTTGTAAGATATCTCTTGGTGTGGCTAGATTTGTGGCTCAGAACCACTGTGCCACAGTGACATATTGTCATCATCTAGGAACCTAACGAAATGTTGTGCAAAGTACAATTTAAAGTCAAAATCTGGATTATGGCATTTTATGGTAATACAATCTGTAAAAATCACATTTGAAATACATTTGGTTTTAAGTGGATTTTCACTGACTTGTTTTACTTGTGTGAGCCTTATTGTTTAGCTAGATAAGAGCAGTGTTCCCCTATAAACCCTACAATTAGATTAGATAACTTAAGCAGCATAAACTTAAGCAACTTCTCTTGTAAAAGTTAATGTAACTGGTTCTTCTTCTCTGAGATACATTTGTGTTCTCTCATGCACCAGCAGACAGAAATGGAGGAAGGCAACATCAAGAAGAGGAAAGAGTCGCAGAATGGTTCCACCGGCCACAGCATGGACTGTCAGAATAAAGAGAAGCAGCCGAAAGCTACTGTGCTTCAAAAAGATGTGAGTGTGTATCTGTTTGCCTGACTTTGTGTGTGTTCCTGAGAACAAGTCTCATTAGATTTTCACACAGTAGGATCCCACCATCAGTATCTTTTTGTAATGGGGTGGGGGGGCTGGAACTGAGTACCAGGCTGTACCTCAACAACCGTCTCTACATATTAACTCCACAATGATCCACTTAGTGGTGCTGTCCAGGCCCCCTAAGCTCCTTAAACCTTAAAGTGAATTTAGGGTGACTGAAAGGGTAAATCTCACTGGATAAATTAGGATTATTATGACAAATGAATACCTCATTTCCCCTCACTTTCTAAGGTCACATATCTGGTTAGTTGAGATAAAAAAATACTTTTGACATGCATTCATTCCACGTGCAAATGGACAATAATCACATGATAGTGATAATTATTAGGTTTGTGTGCTCAGATAAAACAAGACTGAGTCTACAGCCATAGGATCAGCTGGGTAAGGCTAGTAATCTAAATGCTAATGTCAACATACTAACATGCTTACATTTTGCACGTAATGTTTATTCATTAGTGTTGTAGAATGCTAACATTTGCTAATTCGTACTCAACACAAAATACTTCAGAGACTGGTAGAAATATAATTAGTTTTTAAAGTATTTGGTCATTATTGACCTGCTGGTAATGCTGCTATACATGAAAAGCCAGTGGCCCACTAAAGTCATTAGAATACATCCTAAGGTCACAATGGATGTGTGTACCAAATTTCATGGGACTCCATTAATTAGTTCTTGCGTCTTTTTACTTACTGTAAAACCAAACATTTCAACCTTATGGTGGAAAATTCAGTGAATCACCAAAGTCAGGAGGCTTCATCCTCTGGGGACCATGAATGTCTGTAAAAGCAATCACCACAACCCTCCAATAGTTGTTGAAATATTTCAGTCTGAATCAAACATCTGAACCAACGATTGATCACCATAATTGGACCCACTAGCGTGGCTAAAAAGTTAACTTAATGTCAGTAATTATAAAAGTCAATAGAAAATGCAATATTAAAAATTGCATTAGCATAATAACAAATGGAGATAGAACTTTAGCACAAATATACAGTTTGGATTTGAGTACTTTTCCAGGTGTTTATAATTGTCTGTCTGTCTGCGGACAGATTATGTTACCTGCATAGCGTCACAACCGTGCAAGATAGAGTCACGAGACTTTACATCTGCAAAGTTCTTGTGAATGTTTCATTCCATTCAATGAAAACTCTGAACCAAGCCTTCACCTTCTGACTTAATTGGTATCATAAATTGTTACACACATGATCTGCAGGAACCTACCTTGAACCAATCCTCCTTTCCTCTGCTGACCCTTTCTTATCTATGTGCTCTCACATCATTAAAATGAATAGAGCGAGTTGTTGAGTGTATATATGTGTATATATTATTGCGCTTTTCATTAAACCTTCAGAACATTGTTGAACTTTTCTCTGCTTCGTTTCACATTTTTTCCCAAGCGCTCGTAACGGCTTTCAGCGTCAACTTACAGAGGTCCAGTCAGTAGATGATAGGACATGAATCGGATTGTTTCATGACAGTACTTGAGATCAAAATGAAGGCTGAGTTCGATGGGTGTGGCCTGAGTAAAGGGGGCCAGAAGTAGGGGGGTAGAAAGTAGGGAAGGGGGCCCCCCTACTTTAGGCTGACTTTGTGTGGGAAGATAGTTTAGATAAGAGGGACCTTGAGGATGTGGTATCCTTCTGATATCAAACTAAATTTCCCTATTAGATATCTCCTTATAACGTGTTATACAGGACCGTCTGTCGAACCAATCATCTAACAGACCAGCTGCCTGGCCAGCTGACCATTTGTGTTTAAATAAACTGTATACTCAAAGTATTAATCCAATCCAATCCACTTTATTTATATAGCATGGTTTTAACAAACACAAGGTTTCCAAAGTGCTGCACAAAAAGATAAAACAGAATACATAGATAACACAATAAAAGCACAATAAAAAGATGAGGTACCCAATATAAAGATAAAAAGCAATAAAATTAAAATTAATCAAAGTGAGGATTGACCCTAATTACAGTTTGTCCTTATCATAAATAAGATTAAATCACAACCTCAATCCCAGAATGTTTTAAACACTATTGACATTAAACATCAGAGAGTATGTAAAAAGGAAGGTTTCTTTTCAACAATTTCTGGATTAATTTCACAGAAGCAGCGTTCAAGAAGTTAGCATTGAAGCAACCCCTCCACCGTTGTGTCTTCATCTGTGTGCTCAGGTTGGTCTGTTAAGTGCCATCTGTCTGATTGTGGGGACGATGATTGGCTCGGGCATCTTTATTTCTCCTAAGTCGGTTCTGCTGTACTCTGGAGCTGTGGGACCCTGCCTCCTCATCTGGGCTGCCTGTGGCGTGTTAGCCACTCTGGGTGAGAACGGCAACCAAAACCAATACATAACATACATAATACATAATACATCTATAGCATGGACACAATACTGACAACAGAGTTTTTGATGTAATACACATATTATCTGTAAGATCTTTTTCTATCGTTGAGGTCAATGGTATATGATGTTGTTAAGATATTAAGATATTTTGCCACTGCTTGGCATTTTCTTATGGGATATTTTACTTGATTCTAAAGCAAAAACGTACTATTTATAGGTAAAACTTGATTATAAATCTAATATCCTGCTTAATGTTATACTTATGTATGTGTATGGCAACATCCTCTAGAGAGAACATCAGAAACTAGTTTAAAATGTCAGTTGGTGTTTGCTTGCGATCTTTCTGTCTTTGTAAACTAAATAATATAAGGTTCTGACTAAAGGGTCACAATGGGCAGAATGATGTCACTGAAAGTACACACAGAGAAACCGACACAATAAACTGTCAATAAAGAAAATGAATTGCTTGGTAAGGAGACTTTGATTGCTTATTGTACACTTATGTATTAGTCATGCTGTTGTTTATTGTAATGGAAAAATGCCAAGATTTCCACATAACAATGCTGCTCTATATGGGGCTTGTAAAATTATTTGTGTTTATAGTGTGTTAAATCTTGTAGAATTTAGATAAACAGGACTTTGCTCTTTTAGTGTGGAGGTGGTAAATGTTTATCTGCACTATAAAGGGTTGGTTTGCAAGTTTCACAAAGAGCGGCATTGCTGACACACTGAGAAGGTCTGTGTAAAGAAAATATAAGTTCCAGTGGTTTGTCTCTAAATGATTTTGAACCTTTATGACAGTTAAACATAATTTTATTTCACCATAGTTTTATGGTCACTATTGTCTTGGCACGCTTACTTGACCAAATCCCAAGGAAAACACTGGATCTGGATTATAACAAGATATTAAATTATAATAAGATTACATTTTTGTTACTGTCTTTGGCTTTGAGGGTGTTTGTTCAAACCCAATGTTTCTTGGTAGGAGAAATTTCAAAACTTTCCTTTAATTGTCTACCAGAAGAAATGATAAAAGTCCCCTATGAGTTTTTATTTTGACATCCTGTTATCTCTCTCTCTCTCTGTTTTTGTATTTCTTTGTATGTGTGTGCTACAGGAGCACTGTGCTATGCTGAGCTTGGCACCATGATCACCAAGTCGGGGGGAGAGTATTCGTATTTATCGGAGGCTTTTGGCTCCCACATAGCCTACCTTTACTCCTGGACCTCTGTCATGGTGCTGAAGCCCTCCTCTTTTGCCATCATCACTCTGAGCTTTGCAGAATACGCCTCTGCTCCTTTCTACCCTGGCTGTACGCCTCCTCTTCTTGTTACCAAGTGTCTTTCAGCAGCAGCTTTATGTAAGTTTTACTTTTGAGCCTTGTGACTTAATGGTAAAATGCAGTATAACACATAACTTGGTGATCACATATTTAAAGCTGTTGTAATAAATGATTTTAACAGTGGATCAAATAACTACATGTAATGTGAAATGAGTGACTCATAATGATAACCCCCAAGAGAATTACTGGCCCACCACATTTTACCAAGTTTTAGCATTGTTTTGGTTTTGCATCCTGTTAACTGTTTGGGTTGAGTTACAGCATCATTTTCAGCCAACCGGAAGCTGTTTTAGCAAAAGGATCTTATAAACCCATTGTTCACTACCTGCTCAATCACATGACAGCAGACAGACAAAGTTGGTGACTGGCTGGAGCATTTAGCAGCTAAAGAGACAGACATTACCCTCAGGAGTTGGTGGAGGCCAAAAGAGAGCTAAAACTAAAGTGAAAGTTGGGCTTACTTTGTCAGGTGGCCAAAAACACAACTCCAAATAAATCCTAATGCTGCTTTATATCTGCTAGACTGGACGTCTCAATAAGCAAGTGTTTTCTAATGCTGCGTTCACACCGATTTTAATTTTTTTGGGGGCATTTCAGCCCCTAATGGAAAGAACAGCTAGATATGAAAGGGGATGAGAGAAGGGGGTGACATGCAGGAAACCGTCCCAGGCCGGACCCAAACCCTGGACCTTCTGCGTCGAGTCATACACCTCTATATATGTGCGCCTGCTCCACCAACCGAGCCAACCCAGACCACAGCTCACAACGAATTTTGACCTTGCATTACTTGTGTTGACCGAAAGATCATTTGTGTTAAAGGTGCCGTAGGTAGGATTGCGAAGATCTAGGACTTAGCCAAACATTTTTAACATCAACAAGTTCTCAGTTCCTCCCCCCTTTCCTAAGCCTCTCTCCCCATAAGGGATAATGAATGCGTGTGCATGAGCAGTGATTAACACTCAGTAAGACACCCCCCACCCTGATTGGTGCATCTGAACAGGGAGCAGTGGATTTTTGCAAATCGGACTTCAGGCTGTAGGTGGTGCCAAAGGAGCCGGATTTTTTTTTTAATTACCTGCTTCATGTAGTTCTACTCGAACAAAGGGTCAGTTTCAGCAAATATGACAGAAAGTTAGTTTTATAAGTCTTACCTACTGCACCTTTAAGTCGCATTAGCCTATTCATCAAAAAGAAGGAGGGGCTCCATGTAGATACCACTGTTCTTTTCACCATTCCTTTCAGTTATCAACCATGTCTGAAATAACCACTATTGCTGCTTTGTACGATGTTGTGGAAGTCCCAGATATGTTGGAAACCTCGTCGCGTCTGGACTCATAACATCATCCTGAGGCGCACACAACTTGCTTTTCCCACCCACAAACAACTACAGTACATTCGTTATTTACTCCATTTCTGATCTGACAACATCAGCGATGTCACGAGAATGTTAACGCTGATAGGCTTTTGCAACACAACATCACACAAATATCTATTGAATAGTCTAGTTGCATCTTTGCGTTGACTTTGTATGTAATCTCGCCACGTGAAACATTTTCTTTGTCTTTGGTGTGAACACAGCATAACAAGTTTATGTGATAATATGTCAATGTGTTTACAGCTTGTTTCTACTACCCCCTAGTGGCCAACAATTCTATTGTAGGTTAAAATGAGTTTCCCTGCCAAAAACATTGGTTAATCATTTTAAAATGAACTTGCAATTTGCAGACTTGAAGAAAAAAGATCTAAAATGAAAGGAAAAACAAAACAGCTAACCTGGTGAATGGCGTTCAGTACAGTTTACAATTAGCTTGTCTTGGGATTCTGGGAAATAAGAGGCAACACAGTTCAATAATGGCTTGACAGCAGTCAACAAGACAAAGGAAACTAATTGCGAATTTTTATAAAATTATCTACATCTATGTCAAACGGGAAGGGACATTTTTGAGTAATACAAATATAGAAATAATCTTCTTTGAGGGACACAATTCATTTGAAATGTCTAAGTAAGAATGTTGTACTGTATATTCTTCAGTTTCTTGTGTCTTCTCAGTTTTGATCGTCACCGTCAACTGTTTAAGTGTAAAACTGGCAAGCTACGTGCAGAACTTCTTCACTGCAGCCAAACTTTTCATCATCCTTGTCATCGTGGTTGGTGGCATGGTTATGTTGGCACAAGGTGGGCCTGCTTGCACTATCAGTGTCTTTGATATACAACTCCTCTTTAAAAAAAACTTGATGAAACATTTGATAATAACCATTGATATTTATGTATGTATTGTTGTGTATTTGTGTCCAGGAAACACTGAGACATTCTCAAATGCATTTGAAGGCACATCATCATCTTTTGGAGCAATCGGACTTGCATTCTATAATGGGCTTTGGGCTTATGATGGATGGTAACAGTTATATGTCACTTTTTTTTGCCCTTTAACATGATGTAATAGGACTGACCACACTGATCTCTAAAGCAATGCATTGAAGTGTACTTTTTCAACCGATATGATGAGCGATGAGCCTATTCCTGCTATACTGACTTTATATAACAAGCACTGTGACTAGCCTTTCAACTGCTCTCGAGCCTTGTGCCCTTTCTCCAAATGTGTGGATTCAACCCTCGGACAACTTGATTATTATCTCCAGAAAAGACCACGTTTCACATAGTGCAGTTATAACAGTTAACCAAGTTAGGGTTTGTCGTCTACTGATAGAAAAACTCTCTAGCATGGTCAACAGGTATATGAATTCTATATCCACATGACGATAAGATACCATGTTGTTGGATTGCAGAAACATGGCAGTGCTGTAGGGCCCAGTGGGTGGCAGCAACTTCCCCAGCTGTTTCCTCAGGTCTTGTGCTTGTTAGACGCCTGCAGGGGTGGTTTATGTGCAGCATTTTACTATTCCTCCATTCCACCAGTCAGCCATTGGTCGCTGTGTTTGAACCTGTGGTTGTACTTAAAGAATTCATTCATTGAACGGTTTAGAATGTTTAAGTTAGATTCTCCTATTCAGGAGCGGGTCCTTTTCCTATGCCTGTGTCTGCACTCATTGGGGTTACGACACCAATGCCTCTGTCCCCTATGCTGTGACCACCTGGGAGATTTTAGCTGGCCTCCTTCCATCTCCTCCTGGCACTGGAGTGTGTGGCAGAGCATTGTAGCCTGACTAAGGTTCCTGTCTTCCTGGTTCCTGGTTCATTCTCCATTCCAGTCATTTTTTCAAAGGTGGTCTCATGTGATACACTCATACACTTTCATTTGTATGTCATGTTGGGATCACAACATGTGCAAGTGTCAGGCTTTTTCAAAAAAAGGTCAATTAGAGGGCAACGCCTGTGTGAAATACCACATAGAATACAGAAATACCATGATATTCTTTCATGAGTCTTTGTGCCCAATCGGCAGCGGCAGATGGCCACCCACCAAGAGTCAGGGTCTGTCTGAGGTTTCTGCCTGTAAAAAGGAAGTTCTTCCTGGCCACTGTCGCACAAAATGCTTGCTCGTGGGAAATTAAAATTGTTGGGTCTTTGTTAATTATAGTGTAGTCTAGAACTACTCTATCTGCAAAGTGTCCTGAGAATACTCCTGTTGTGATTTGACCCTATAAATAAATGGAGTTTAATTGAATATTGAAGGGGTTGCAGGGATTTCTTACATAGGACTGCAGAAAAAAAAAATTGTGGCTGAGCAAATCCATGCAAAATTCAGTGCGGTGCTCTGCAGAGGAGAGTAGTCAAGCTTTTATGTTCTTTATATCTGTGATTGAATAACTATAGTTGTTTGTATTTCTTATTTTATGGCATTATGCTACATTAAGGAATGACACATTGTCCTTGTTTTCTTAGGAATCAACTGAATTTCATTACAGAAGAGCTGAAAAACCCATTCAGGTATGACAAACTAAACTAATGTAATGTTTAGGAGGGATCTTTACATGTGAAATCTGAAATGTTTTTATTGCAGTTATGTAATGGTCATTATACAAATTACGAGCAGCATGTCTGACAGGGTAGGCTGCACAAAGTGCACTTGAATAAAAAGATTTTCTGTCAATTCATCTCAGGAACTTGCCACTGGCCATCCTCATTGGGATCCCTTTGGTATCTGTGTGCTACGTGTTGGTCAACGTCGCTTACTTTTCTGTTATGACCAGCACTGAACTGCTGTTGTCTCCAGCTGTTGCTGTGGTAAGAGGCATAGACAGTTTACATGGTAAAAGAGAAATCAGAGTTTTTAAATTAGTTTGTAATGACTTGGTGGTGTTGTGAAATGAATTTACAGTTATGAGAACTGCCTATAGTAGCGAATCATTTTTTTCATGTGTGGACAGTTTATTTTCATTCCAGATCATTTTATATGAAACCTCACTGAACAGCTCAGAATTAATTTACTCTGCTCCCTTGTCTTTTCTGAAATGTTTGTTTGTGCCTCTTTAGACTTTTGGAGACAGAGTCCTTCACCCTTTGTCTTGGATCATTCCTCTCTTTGTTGTCTTCTCTACATTTGGCTCTGCCAATGGAAGCTGCTTCACCGCTGGCAGGTAAAAGAATGTGAAAACTGTCACATTATTTATAAAATACAGATGCAAAAGAATTCATTGTTCTGTTTGTGTGTGTTAAACTATGTGGTGTGCATATTTGTATGTATGAGAAAAAGCACAAGTAAACAGTTTGAAAGTAAAAGTGAGCATACTGACGTGTGTGAGGTGGAAAGACTTAGAAGAAGACTGGAAAAAAATAGAAGTACAGTACAACAAGAATACAACAGCACAAAACCTATTTCTATCTCTCTCTCTTTTCACAGACTGGCCTATGTATCTGGTAGAGAGGGTCACATGGTGAAAATTTTATCTTATATTAGCCTGAAGCGCTACACTCCAGCCCCTGCTCTCATATTAAATGTGAGTCCTGCATATTTAATGAGTTCCCTTGTATACATTTCAATTTGGTCACAGTACATCTGACTTTTTAAATGTTTAAGCATTTGCATGGTCTTTCAATATGTGTTGTGTACAGTTTGTGACTCTTTAAAGCTTAACAAAAACGTTGTGTATAGTTTCAACAGGATATGGACCTAAAACATATTTTGAAAAGTCTTATCAATATTACAATGTCCCATGCAAGTTTAGATAAATAGTATATTTACTGCCATGTAAAGTCAACAAGATGTTTGGTTTCTTTCTGTTTCAGGGTATGTTGGCTATTTTCTACATAATCCCAGCAGACATTAACACCCTCATTAACTACTTCAGCTTTGCTCAGTGGGTGTTTTACGGTCTCACAGCACTAGCTCTCATAGTCATGCGTTTCACAAGGAAGGAGCTTCATAGACCAGTAAAGGTGAGGCTCACTGAGCTGGCAGATTCTGGTTTCCAGGCTAGTGTTCTGGTCTGGTGCATCGCTAACTTGACACTACAATCTGTAACTTTACACCAAAACACAAAATCGGATGAGTCTGGTACCATGTTTCTGAGATTGTTTCAAGTCATTAGATGTTGTTATGCAGTGGAATTGCTATTAACTGATTAGGTAGCAAGACAGTGAATATAATATATATACGGAAGTGGGGAATCTAACATCTGCATTGTCCACTGGACAGGTGTGACCTGGTCAACATTTCCTAATAGAAACCCCAACATAGGCTTACTTTTTGAAAGTTTAACCGAGCTTTTGCAAATACACGGTTTTATTTGTCTCACCACTATGCAATAGATCATATTTTAGTGTTATTCTTCTCTTATGTTTTTATTGGTCGTAAATGAAATAGAACCAATCTCTTGAGGCTAATGCAATATTTGTTTGCAGTTGCAGAAATTGTAAAATTATCCATCTGAAGCTATATTTTGTTTTAAGGGAAATACAGTATACTTCCATATACATAACCCTGCAACTATAACAACAACATAGCATACTTTTAAGTAGGGATGCACCGAATTGAGATCTTTGGGGTTAGGCCGAATACCGAATCCACTGGTTAAGTTTCTGCCGAATCAGAAACCGAATACCGAATATCGAATCCTACTCCCATCCTCACTCCATTAACACAGTAAACACATTAACAACAACACCAAACAACACTTTTTCTGCTCACAAGTTCCGTTTTCACTTTCTCACAGCCTACTGCATTGAACAGTCCACCTACGTAAATCAACAGCGGCGTCATTTCGTTGACCAGCGTAGCACGCATAGTGCAAGCGTAGGGTTAGGTTCAGTGGAAAAAAATTCTAAGGTTCGGCAGAAACCGAACCCCTTCAAAAAGCCCAATATTCGGCCGAATCCGAATCCTGGATTTGGTGCAGCCCTACTTTTAAGAGATTTGGGGTTGTGAACACACGGCAGAAATACAAGTAAACACTAAACAGTGGACATTGTGTAATTGTGTGATTACTCAAAGGTGCCGATTGTCATAGCAGGCCTAATGGTCGTGGTGTCCTGCTACTTAGTCCTGGCTCCCATCATTGAAAAGCCAGAGCTGGAGTACCTCTACTGTACTATCTTCATCTTCAGTGGACTTCTTCTTTACTACCCTTTTGTCCACTGGAAGGTCAACTGGGCACGCAAACTCATGAGTAAGTTTACTTTTAATTCTTACTGAAATCAGGAGTTTTTCTCAAAATGTCAGCTATTGAAAAATGTATTGAGTTCTTGACCATCAGTATTGAATACATGTAATATAATGTGCTCAAATGGTCAAAAACAAACAAATGAAATACAGTGTTATGTTGTCCTGACGTCATTGAGTCCATATGACCTCGATCCCCCTATAGGGCCCATTACCATGCATCTCCAGCTGCTGATGGAAGTAGTTCCTCCTGAGAAAACCGAATGAGAAGGGACAGAGCTGACAACCAGGTCAACTTCTGCTGCTTGTCGTGGAACATGTCGAGGCTGGTTTTGGAAAATGCATGCTTCAAATCTGATGCCCAGAGTGGATCAGAGACATAAATCAGAGCTCACCTCTGCTGAATAGCTGCACGACAAAAGTATAAGGGGATGCAGTGCACTGTGTTCATTACCCTGCGCACACTGCAAAGTCTCTTTCCACATAAAGAAATAAATCATTGACAAAAACTTTTTTTATGAACATAACCAGGAATCATTAAGCAATCATGGTAAACATTTCTTCATGTAGTTAATGTGCAATAAAGTTTTTACTGGGCCAAAGCTCACGTGATGTAGAGCTGCTAGAGGATTTAGATATACATGAATCTGCACTTGAGCAACGAAGTAAACGTGTTCAATGCATTGCAGAGACAACATGAAGGCTCAGTAGATTATGCAACGAGATGTGGAAACATGTATTTATGCTTCTGTGGTTGTAAACTGATACATCAGAGGTTCTTTAATGATGTCTGCGCATTATTTAATAATAGTCTCACTCATATCTTTAACACTGGAACATACCGGAACAGTGCTGCATTGTGTTAGCTGATGGTTATTAAATGTATCAATCTTTTTGAGCAGATATCCCTACTGTGTCTTCTTGACCTGAGTGCTCTTGACTAGACACCACAAACTGTATCCCGACAAATATGTTGGAGTTGCTTCTACTTCTGATAGTCTAAATAACATGATCTACACCAAGTTGACAAAACAAATACAAATATCTCATACTTCTCTTGTGGTAGCAGTTCATTTGCTGTTCTGTTGATGTATTTGTGCGCTATGTGTCATACTTGATGCAAGAAATGTTCAGAACTTTTTTTTTATGGAAAAGACTGGGTGATTATGTTTGTTATTATTACAATTGTACACTAGATGTCAGAACAGCACTGTTGAACGGAACTGCAAAGGCATGGAGGTTCTGTGCTATCATTATCATATTTCTATAGTAGTAATATAACTATATTATGCATTAATGTATGCATATTTCATATTTCTAATAATATGTAATATTACTTTAATGTTATTGTGATTAATGGCAGTAGTTTGTAGCTGTAATAGTAGTCAAAGGGCAAAGATGGGGAGCAGTTAGTCTTCATGGTTGTTGTCATTATTGTCATAATATGTGAACACCTTACCTTGGACAGCAGAACGAGTAAAGGTAACATGTCCCTGGCCAAGTACACATTCAACGCTATGTAGTTTCACAAAGAACAGGCTTTGCAGAAACTGCATTTGGTCTTTGTTGCCCTCTAGTGGCATACAGTCTCTCCCTACAGAGTGAGTCAAACTAGAATCTACCATGTGCAATCCCCTGGTATAAAAGTGAAGGTTTTCTACAGTAGGTGCCACTAAATCTGGCTGTGCTGAATGAGAGGGCATTTGCAGAGAAGCTGCTTAGCAACTGATGCCAAATTAGGATGGAACTGTTCCTGAGAAGCAGCATGTTGGTTATTTAGCCTGTTGCATTTGGCTCCGTTTATGGTGCTTTTGTCAGAGAATGCCGTTGTCCTACAGAATCAAGGCAAAAGGTCCCACATGAAGACTGAGCACAATATGCAGGACTCTCTTGGCAATGGCCAGCTCCAAGATGGAGTTGTGATTCAGTGCACATACAGTGGCTGTAACACAAATGCTCTGGCTTACTCTATCATATCTCCTCCTCCTATATACTTTTGGCTTTTTGAAATGTTGCACTGAGCAGAGACGAGCAATTGCATTGTATTTCATCACTCTTTAATGGACATTACATTGGGTTCCAGGATGAAAGAAGCAACATTTTTCATTTGGGTCCTGGGAAGAAAAAAAGTAAAACCACCCTGAAATGTACAAAAAAAAAACTTTATGAGTGTTGGTGCTTTAGAGATGATGCAAGACAACTCTTCATTGTCAGTGGAGTTCAGGTATTTGATGGCATTACTGGATGGGACAAGTGACTTACATATTTGTACATGTGAAATATAATTATTCACGTACAGAGATCCACACTAAACGCTCAGTGTGCTTGACGATATGAGGCACTATTTATCCTTTAGCTGATGGTGTGGGGGCCGCGGCAGATGAAGCAGTTTACTGCTCAGTTCGATGTCATGAATATAAGCCTGCTAAAATTGATAAGGTGCATACAAATTGTATTTAACATGTTTGACATTGTCACCTTTCAAAAAGCACATAAATCTGTTTTTGACATTCCGTTACTTTGAATCTCTGGTGGAAGAAAGCATTAAAAGTACCAATACAACAATGTATTAATTGTATGGATCCTACTCCAATGTTTGCTTTTTGTGTGAAATGTGGGATCATTTGACCTCTTTTGGCCTCAAACTGTTGTTTAAACCATCAATTTTATCTTTAACAATTTGTTGCATTTTATAAGCTTAGATTAGAATTGTAAAAATCTTAAATTGAAATAAATGTAGTGCAGTAAAAAGCACAATATTTTTGCTCTGAAATGGATTACAAGTATTAAGTAACAGAATGTATATAAGTACAAGTACCTCAACATTTCACTTAAGTACAGTTCTTGAATAAGCATATTACTTTTCACCACTGCTTTGAATTCACATTTAAAAGTTTACTGTAATACTCACCAACATATTTTACTATTAGAATGAACTGAACCCAAATCTTTATAGCAGGCAAAGGATGTAATCAGAAATGCTACACAGTATCTGATGCTAACCTGCATTACAACCCATTCTGAACATACAAAATCTTCACATGCTCAGACATAAGTTTTCCAGGCTGTATATCTTCATTTCAAAACTTTTCTATAAGCTGGCTGTGATTTAAGTTCAGTTGCTTCCTGTTTATTACCAACTGGCTTGTCTTAATTAAACTTTGCATCAGTGCAGTGGTAGATTAATTGAACATTAATATGCTAAATATTCTGATGAAAGTGAATGTGCACTCTAACATACACACACTTTCTGTACATATGCATGCAGCCTTGCCTTCATTGACACACACACATACACACACACGCATGCACACACACGTACAGTACACTCAAATATCGTCTCATTAATGGATAGACAGCTCTGATGAGAACTCATCTGCATATTATTATCATCACATTACTTGTACTTTTCCAATCAGTTACTGAATTAGCATTTGGATAAGAACCTTGCAATCATTCAGCGACCTTTCCAAAAACGGCATTATAACGTGTCACTAATGAACATATGCTACAAATGAAGTCTGTGCTTGTTCTGATTGTTTTGAAATAATGCTTGAAGACCTCAGAGAAAAAAAAAGTATTCAATGTGCAAAACCTTTGAGTTTATTATTTCCTAGGCTAGCTCAGGGTTTATCTGACATTCTTGATATTTGACATATTCTTTGTTTGCTCCTCTGTATAGTTTGCAATATTACCGTAAATTAGACTTAGTGGTTAGAAGTGCCTGCAATTTCAGAGTTTAACTGTAAATCCACTCAGCTCACTGGTTTTGGCACCTGAGGGCAGAGAAAATGATGTCACAGTGATAAACGACATTTTCGTAGTGCTCAAACACAGTTGGGGAACACGGACCAAGAATCACTTCAATCAAGCTGAGGAGTCTGTTTTGTTATCATGACCTGTTTTCCTCCATTGGAGGGCACACTTGAATAAGCAGTGGCGGTGAAGTGAGCAGAGCCATTTCATGTACACTGTGATCTTTTTACAGTACAGGATCCACATCCGTTTTTTTCCCTGACACATTCCCCAGATTTGTGGCTTAACCCCACCTGGCACTGCTCCCAGAAATGTCCTTGCATTGCCTTTAGTGTTAAGAACATTATGAAAAAATGCTCTTCATTTGAATTATTATGTTTCAAATGACTGTTCTCTCACAAATGTCTCATTAATAACTTAGTTTGACAGCCTTTCTCTTGCCACCATTAATGCTTGTTTGTCTCTCTTTTTTACACCTAGAAGATAGGCCTACTGCTGATTTACTTAAAGTTGGGTTATGTAACGTTTGCTGAATAACGTCACTTGTGGCATTTATGGGATAGCCATAATGGCGATTGCTAAAATGTAGTGTAACAGTAGCAAAAGTAGAAAAGAGTCTTGAAATCAACTCAGTGTAGTTACAGCAATATTTATCTAAACTTTGCTGATATTTGCGGTAGCTAACTTTAGCCATCATCAGCTATTAATCCTACCCAAGTCAGGCTGTAGCAGTGTACTGAATCGAGCAAGTTGTGTTTTATTACCAGCTGCAACAGCGATGCTGGTATAGTTTTCACCTAACCTGTCTGTCTGTCCGTCTGTCTGTCTGCGGACAGATTTTGTTACAGTTATAGTGTCACAACCGTGCAAGATGCAGCCATGGAACTTTACAGGTGTGTAGTGAAGATCAAAACCAAGGATAGTTCGAAGATGTGTTAGGTCCAAGCAAGGGCGCCAGAAGTAGATGGGTACAAAGTAGGGAAGGGGTCATTGGGCCCCCCACCTGGCCTGATTTGGCGTGACAGCTGGTGTGATCCCACTGCAAGATAGTCTCTAGTTGCTTATGAATTCAACTTTTCATTTGTGAGATGAATGTGTTCTTTTGTATTGCGAAATTTGCATAGTGTTGCTTTAATTCCCAAGCATTGTTTGGGAGAAATGTCCAAAAAGGCCACAGATTAATTAATTTATTAATTTGGCTCTGTCACACACACACACACACACACACACACACACACACACACACACACACACACACACACACACACACACACACACACACACACACACACACCTTAAAAATTGTGGATTTGTTTCAACCATTTTCAGGCCTAAGGCGGTGGATACTGCTGCTGTTAAATTGTGAATGACATGAGTTGACCTCTGTTTTCTCACAAACAGCTGACAGGTTTTTACAATAAAAATGACTTTCACAATGGCTCCTATATCACTTAGTGGAGAGACAAGTAATTAAAAGAGAAACCCAAATATCAGGGTAACTTTTTTGTCTATGATACCATCCCTTCTTTATTCTCATTTAGTACACAGTTTCTCTTCCTCTACTACCCATCTCTTTCAATGTCTTCCTCCCCCCCTGCCTTTCTCTCACTCGGTCTCTCTGTGCACATACTTCCTCTCTCTCTCTCTTTATCCTGCCAGAATTTTCTCGGTATTCCCTTTGATCTTCCTCCTCCTCCCCTCTCCTCGCCCTGTTAAGGCTCTTCACTAACTTTAATTGAGCAACTTAGAGATCAGTGGCTGATGCCATGAACAGTCACTCACAGGTGAAACCACAGTACATCTTACTTTGTATACACATCATATATTAAGATGGAGATTGAGATTAAGGCATACTATATTAATTACATTTTTTCACTCTGTTAGTTATTACACACAGTACAATATATACTGTATGTATATATATATATATATAATATTTATTGAATTGAATAAATGCATGCCTGTGTTTGTGTGTGAAAATGTCAGGGATCGGGAGTGAAACTTAGCATTTAAAAAAAGCGTTGCTTGCAAATTGTGTTTCTGTGCATGCTCTGCTCCGCTCCCCGCTGTAGTTTCTGGTTGTTTAGCGGCTCTTTGATCAGCAGATAGTGAGATGGTAGGGAGGCTGGTTATGCTCCCCCGCCTGATGCACGGGTGGCATCACTACACATTCTACACACAGTGGGAAGCTGGACGGTTGGTATGTGTGTGTGTGTGTGTGTGTGCATACGTGTGTGTAAAAGAGTGAAAAAGAGACAGAAAAAGAGAGTGGAAGAGGTACTCAGGCAGAAATATGTGAAGAAAGATAGTGTTTGTGGTGAGAGGGAATAATTAGATGCGGGGTCATTTTGTCTTGAATGAAGGAGTGCAAACAGCTATAAATGGCTGCCTGGCAGGGTCCTCTCTGATGTGTATTCTGCCTCTGTGTGTACTTCTAAAGATTACCTACAGCCACTGCTGCTTCACAGCCAAGCTATGATCTCTCAGCCTCTTTGTAAAAGACGGTTTTCCTCATCTGTCAGTGAGCATTTTTGCACCTGAAAACGTCATATTGATAAAAAGAATTACGCTTAGCATCATTTGAAGTGCAATACATTACGCTGCATTGCCAAGTGTTGCAAAAATGCAGCAAGAGGAATGTCGTTTGACTCTGAACTTGAATAATAATTTTAGGAAGTCTGCATTGGCCGCGTTCCACTCCAGATTGTTTTTTTCAATAGCAGGATTGCTATGGCAATTTCTAATTATTTTCCCTAAAACCTGGCCATCAGTAAATACCACTGTTAGTAATACTATACATGTAGTCAATAATACTGCTTTCACAGTTATCTGACTAAACAAGGTAATCCTGTTTTCTGATACACCCCCTCAGAGCAAATCCACAAGCTGTGACATTTTGCTTGTCCTCCAGTCAATAACACCCAACCTGCCTATCTGGGTAAGGCATTAACCGATAAGAAAGACTCTCATTTATGGACAAATGTGTTTACATAGATTTCCCATACAATTCATCTATAGCTTGAGAGAGAGCCTGCCTCTCATATTTGCATCCATGAATCAACCCTTATTATCGACACATGGAAAAAATGCAAGTGCAGCTGGGTAATCAGCATGCACATAGCCGGCTGTGATTTGTTACTGTACCTAACAATAAAGATATTACATTGGTTAAATGGATAGAGAAGTAACACCTTGGACAGTCATACTGGGTTACCCCAAACATAAATAAAATGTGCTGCAAAGCCACTCCACCTTTAACATAAACAGGATTATGTTATGTTTCACAGATGATCATAACTTCTATATATTTGATGTGAGCCATGGGGGGAAAAATATATTTGAGAGCTGCCCATGTGGCAGAAAGTCTGTTTAAAAAAACAGGCCTTGGAGGAGCAGTAGCTGTATCGAACTATTTATATTTGCATTTTTACAGAGATGCTGTGCTGTCCCTTTGTGTGAGGGGAAAAGCCTGCAAAATATCCCTAACCATATCCCTCAGTGAATAAGAGAGGGGTCAAGAGACTGCCAGTGTAAGCTGTTATGCTGGATCTGAAATGAAATACAGGCTTCCACATACACATCAAAGATACCACACATGACAAGTAATACAGCACTCAACATGTGATTACACTATTCCTGGTATCTTCATTGAGCTGATTTTACTAACCCTTGTTTGATCCAGTGTCTAATTAATTCCTTAAGTTCTTGTGTTTATAGCAGTAGAGGGGAGAGAGGGTATATAAGGAGAGGGGATCTGTCTTTGAAGTGGTGTTCTGCAAATCTCTAGAGGATAACCAAGCCTGAGGCTGGACTCGGGCTGTGGGGAGAGAAGCAACAACTACTTTTCCACTGCAGGACCAAAATTGTGGCTTGCCATGGCCATGTTTTCTACACCGAATTACCATTGTCATCTGTTTATTTGAAACAATATATCCCATCAGAAATACAAAGTCTTAAGGTGGCAAAAGGTCAACAGAGAAAAGTTTACTTTAATCAAGGCTGAGAGGCAAATAACAACTAAGCCTTTGCTAGCATTGTTTGGCCCTGCGCTGGAATATGGGCTCTTAGCAACACTGAAAAACGAGATTCTGCAATCCTCTGCGGTATACCCCTCCCTGTGACTAACTAGCTAATGAACTATCAGCTATCTATCTTCATTCCACCCAGGGCCCACTTGTCCTTCCCTGCAGACAGAAGCTTCTTGGCAGGTCTTGCTGAGGGGAATCCAAACCTCCTGGCTCTAAAGTAAAGTGTTGCATTCTTCTGAAAGTCATTTTGAGGTGAAAAACAGAACGCATTGATGCTATTTCTGTTGTCGCAGACAGTACCATCAATATTTGTGAACATGAAACAACCTCATCCCCAAGCTAGAAACCAGACAACTGCAGTCATCTGTGATGTCAGCAAAATACTAAATTAAACTAGGGTTTCTTCAGTCATAACAAGTTGCAGACGTTTTGCGGAGTAAATTATTTCTCGAGATTACTCTCACATGGGAAGCTATTGATTGGTAATTAATTGAGCAGCACAAACCTTGGCACTAGTTTTGGTTGACTTGTCCCCAATTCAAGACCAACAAGACACACAGTTAATGACAATGTATTTACCTTCTCTTTGCAGAACTGACGTTTCATGATTAGGCTACATTGTGTCAAAGTAAACGATGCTACAGTATATCAATTGGGAAGCCATCCATACTGTAGAGTTCAATGGTGCCAATTATTTTTTACACAGAACCACCTGAGAAGCCGTCAGTGGAAAGTTTGGAAAAGGGCAGGCACTTTCAAATGAACCATCCGTCTATCATGTTCGCCATTGTTGTTTTGAACAAACTGTTGCAGCCGTCAAACGCACACCAAAACCTGCCAGGAGCTCCTCACAGGACACCGATTAGTTCGGTTTGCTGCTGTTCGGATGCAAACGCATTACTTGAAGCATGGCAAGATGGAATTTTGTGTGTTATGCATTGCATTCTATGGTGATATGCGATTCTTGCGTGATCTTGTGATATCGCAAGACTCCAGCTGCCGTGCAAGGTAAACTGTAGAGATACCCAAGACAAAGGTGTCCAGTGCATACCTGATGGGATAAGTGTCGGACAAACATGCCTGCAAGTAGCAGTGAGTGAAAAATATAGACCCATTTCACAATCACATTATTGGGGTGATTTTATTTTGATGCTATTGTCCTGCAAGTTAACACACTTATAGATAGCAATTTAACGTGCATGATAGTCTATATCCATGACCTTTCACTTCCGGGATTGCCCCGTTGCCGTCGGAGATTCCGCCGTATGTTCTTTTTTTCAACCGGATTTCCATTACCTAATACTTGGGTCATCTATAGCAGTTCCGTGACCGTGGAGAGGAAAGGTTTGTTTCTCACTGGATTTGTCATCTATGAAGGTTAAAGAAAGAAATTAGCCGGGGTGCCCCTCACAAAAAATTGGGGACATTTTTTGGGAGCCCTATATCCAAAATGGCTGCCGTCAGCCTAGCTGGAAACTAACTTTTTAATGGTTTTGCCCACAGTGCTGCATAATACATGGTTTCAGAGTCTATTTGGGTCAAGAAATTCATAAATGATAAAGATTTATTGATTTGACCTATTTTTGACCTTCAAATTCAAGATGGCCGCCAATTTTTGGCTCTTTAAATGTCAATTTTTCAGAATCGTCAAAGAGCCTTAATATTAGGCTCAAATGAAAGCTCTGCTCATACTGAGTGCAGTTATGGACAGCGAAATTAGATAAACATACACATATGTCATCAGATCAGTCTGGGGTGGAACCAATGAAAGACAGAGGAGATTATTAGGCGAGCGCCGTCAGGGGCGAAGGCCCTATTTAAACTGAAGGAATTATTATTATTTCCTGCAAATTAATCGCCTTTTTGAGGGGCTTAACATATTAAAAAACTCACCAAAATTGGCGGTCTCATCAAGTCTGAAAATGTACGTATTTTAAGGGTTTCGGGAATAGGCGCACACAAATGGCTCGCTAGCGCCCCCTACAAAGAACCCCTGCAGTGTGTTTAACGTAGACTCACAAAACTTGGTATACATATGTAACATGTCAAGATGTACAAAAAGCTTCATTGGAGCCATACCCTAAACCCAACAGGAAGTCCGCCATTTTGAATTCAAAGTTCGAAATTAGTGTGATTTTGGCCATTTCCACGTCTTACTTTAACGAACTCCTCTTAGAGATTTTATCTGATCAACTTCAAATTTGGTCTGTGCCATCTTAAGACCTTAAAGTTGTGATAGAATGATTATATAGGGTATTTCACACTGTTCCTTAAGGTCTCCTAATGGGGTATGTAACATTGGTTGGGCTGAAAATGGCCTGGTTGATATTTTATTGGCCCTTATGCATCCCTGTGTTTTGGCCCTATTTGTAACAAGAGCTTTTCTTCCAAATATGGTATGCTCATGAATATTTAGATAAGCTGCGCGCTGATTGATTGAGCGAATCCCCATATACACACATTGGAGACAAGACAGCAGGTCTCATATTCCAGGCACTGCAATGTTTCGTTACCAAATTCACTTCTGAGACTTTTTTATGCGAGAAATCAACTTTATTAAGCTCAAATATGGGCCGTTTCACGAAAATTGATGGCTAATTGCAAATTTGGTAAGACGTGTCGGACTTTAGGAGCTTCACACAGTCTGACGAGAAAGCGGCAGCCTGCTGGGCTCCATACCCAGGGCAAAGTCACCCTTTGTGGATTACTGCACTACCGACTATTACAGTTATGATAACTATAACTATAATATATTTACAGTTTGAATTTTGTCACGGCACTTACATCACAGCTACCCCAAGGTCTTACAAAGCTAACAAAAGCTAACAGTCCGATTTGAATTTAAGGCATTTTTATGAACGCGAGGCGTCTTGTTAGGACAAGCAGCTACCTAGCTATATGTCCCATTCAATACAATGGGAAAAGTTCACGGCTAGCTAGCTACACTTTTGGCTATAGTATACTTACACTTTGAATTTCGTCACGTCACTTATATTACAGGTTCCTCAAGGTCTTATAAAGCTAACAGTTGTGTCCAATTTCAATTTAAGGCATTTTTGTGAACGTTGGGGGTCTTGTTATGAGGAGCAGCTAACGAGCTATGTGTCCCATTCAATACAATGGGAAAAGAGCACAGCTAGCTAGCTACACTTTTGGCGTTTGATTTTCGTTACGGCACATATATTATATACACTATATAAATAACTCAACACACATATCCATTATAAGATTAACTGGAACCTTCACAGACCCTGGCCTGCTGTGAGCTAGATTGAGCTCCGTCACGGCCGGCAGCCCATGGTGCTCAATACCTGCGCAAACTCACCCTTTCTGGGTGACTGGACTACCAAACGCCGCTGCCCTGACAGAGCTCCAGGGCCTACAGCTTGCTGTTCTCCCTCCCCTCTTCCTGCTAAATGGCCGGTGTGTGACTGAGAGCGCGGTCAGCGAGCTTGTTACACCCGCAATCTCTTACCGCAGGTTCCAGTTAATCTTATAATGGACATGTGTGTTGAGTTATTTAAACGATCTGGGAAATAAACGCCTCTTGTCCGCGAGTCTCATTGATAGAGCCCGCGGTAAATATACTATAGTTATGCCGAAAGTGTAGCTAGCTAGCCGTGATCTTTTCCCATTGTATTGAATGGGACATATAGCTAGCTAGCTGCTCCTCCTAACAAGAACACTCACGTTCACAAAAATGCCTTAAATTGAAATTGGACTGTTGTGATATAAGTGCTGTGATGAAATTCAAACTGTAAATATATTATAGTTATGCCGGCAGCTGGCCGCGGAGCCCCGTAGTGCAGTAATCCACAAAGGGTGAGTTTGCGCTGGGTATGGAGCCCAGCAGGCTGCCGCTTTCTCGTCAGACTGTGTGGAGCTCCTAAAGTCCGACACATCTTACCAAATTTGCAATTAGCCATACATTTTTTTAGCCCATATTTCAGCTTAATATAGTTGATTTCTCGCATAAAAAAGTATCAGAAGTGAATTTGGTAACAAAACATTGCAGCGCCTGGAATATGAGACCTGCTGTCTCGTCTCTAATGTGTGTGTATGGGGATTCGCTCAACCAATCAGCACGCAGCTTATCTAAATATTCATGAGCATACCATATTTGGAAGAAAAGCTCTTGTTACATACCCCATTAGGAGACCTTAAGGAATAGTGTGAAATACCCTATATAATCATTCTATCACCCCTTTAAGGTCTTAAGATGGCACAGACCGAGTTTGAAGTTGATCGGATGAAATCTCTATTTTAACGATCTGAAACGCAAGTGTGAAACGCAAAACGCAAGTAGCTTTGTGGGCGGATCTCGGGCGCTGTTGCTATTATACCGGCGGGATAAATGACTCTTGCGCCCGTTGCAAATCTTAAATGGGTTGCTCTGAAGTAGCTAGGTGTGGTTTGGGCGTAACGTAAAAAAATAAAAAAATAACCAATCAGAGCGTCATCTCACATTCCCTTTAAGAGCAGGCGCGCTTCTTCCGTGGCGGATTGCTATTATGACGGCGGATTTGCCTGGCGCACGCCAGCGGGAGCTGTCCGGGATGCGGCAAAGTAATAAATGCCCGTCGATGTTGCTGCGGCCTCTTGGGCGCATCTCCTCAAGTCTGGAGAGGATTACTGGAGCCATGAAGCGTGGGCCTCCAAACGCACCACCTGCACCTGTTGTGCCCCTTCCTCCTCCCCCCACTCCATCTCCGTCCACCCGCTCCATCAGGAGCGCATCGCACATTGCCACTCCCGGACCAGATTCCGTCGGAGTGTCCAATCCCACCGTAGTTCAACATTACGTCTCCTTAAGTCCTCTAATATTTCCTCATTTATGTCATCAACATATCCATGATTCATGGAAATGTGTAAAACACAAGTCACAAAGAATGCTGTGACCTTTTGAGGATGGACTGTAAAATGCCTCCTGATCTATCCAAACACATGAAACGCATTTTCAGTAATATTTTTCTTTGTAATTATGTATGGTTTTCAAAAATGTGAACTGCTGTAGATGAGAGAAGTGTATGCGCGTTGTGCACACGCTACATTATGGCCAAGCATTCGTCCCTAAAATAGCATCTGAATAACGCGCTACTGACTTTAGACCAGGTTTTTCCTGGTCAGTGGCGGAATTGTTTTCTGAAACTGCAAAATAGCACCACGTAACGTTTGTGCCGGAACACGCCAACGTATAAACGTTGGGGTGATCAGGCTTTTGCAGTTGCTGCCCCGAGACTCTGGAACAAGTTACCCCCTGATATTCGCACTATGACAGATGTAGCTCTTTTTAGGTCCAAACTCAAAACGTATCTGTTCCGTCTGGCCTTTAATACGTAGCAGTGGTGTGACAATTTCATTCTTTTGTTTCTGTGTAACCTTTTCTGATTTTACTGTTTTCTATGTTCATTCTTTCTATTGTATGACATGTGTTTCTGATGTTAAGCACTTTGGATACCTGCTGGTTTTTGTAAAGTGCTATATAAATAAATTTTGATTGATTGATTTGATTGAAAGTGAGACAACGTTCATGATAATAACTAAGGAATTTTTGACTTGTCAAAACAGAAAAATCGTAATAAAAAATAACAATGGCTCTGTTCTATTTACAGGGTATATACAGAAATCCTGGAGGCAAATTCAATACCTTTTAATACCATTTTTAATACCTTCTCAATATTTTTTAAAACCAACATGCCATTGAGTTGCAGGTTTATACGGCAACACGTTTCTGACCATTAAACGGAGTTTGAGATTTATAAAACTACACCCTCTTGACCAATAGAATAATGCAGATAGGGAAAGTCAACAGAATAGATTGAGACTCACTGACTTTGGAAAGATCTTGCATTTATTCCACCTTCAGAAGAAAATTAATAGATGAAATAAAATGATAAATTAAAGCAGTTCAAAGAAGCAAGCATTCACTAATGCCATTATAACCACTTAAAACTAAGTGAACCTTCTTCTGTATGTACAGACACCATATGCACAAATGAGTACACATGGGAAATATTCCATGAGGCAAGTGAAATACAAGAAAACAGTAGTGCTGCAGCTATCGATTATTTTAGTAATCGAGTATTCTGATTATTTCATCGATTAATCGAGTAATCGGATAAGAAATACTTTTGCTTTACAGTAAACAGCAATAGCCAATATACAAGAGAGGTTTCCTTTTTTCGAAAAAGCAACCTTTTTTATTGCCTAAATTGCATACAATAACAGGGATGGATGCTAATATTTTTAAGCACGGGCCACCAAGCCCCTTATTCTGTTGGCAAAAGTACATTTTTGGTGGCCCAAATGTAAATCTTTTTCGCCCCCTTCCCCTTCTTGCCTCTGGCTCTTTGCTGGATATGCAAAAGAGCTGTTCACTAAGCCCAGGTTAATGTGACTGTACAAAGCTTATAGCAGGGCTATTCAACTACACTGTTCAGGGGGACACATTTTCAGAAGCCTAATACTGAGTGAGGAGAAAGAATAAAGAATGCAGACATCACAGGCATGGTCCGGTGATGTCATTCACGTGCATATTAAGTAGCCATGCTCCAGAGGGAGGGGCTGGTTTGTCTCTGGCAGCAGCTAAGTTTACAGAAATTTCAAGATTAGTAACAAACTAATAAACAGAAGCTTTCATTTTAGCTTATTTGTAAAACATTGCTATTTGCGGAGTAGCATGCTGTAGGCTAGTTGTGTAAAACAGCGCGGTAGACGAGAGCAGGAGACGAGAGCAGCAGACGTTAGTTAGCCTACCTTGTGTCGAGTTCCTTCCGTGGAATGGATGATGGAAATGGAAAATTTGTAATCACCACAAAAAAAAAAAAACTACATTATCGTGTCCTGTCCACGACTCAATAAATTGAATAACGTGACCATATCACGAACTGCCATGAGACCGGGCTGGGAAAAGAGAGACTGCAAGGCTGACCATCCTTCTTGGGGCCTGGCGATACATCAGACCTTTTTTATGGCAGACATTTTGACTTGTCATAGTAGGAAAAGCACAGGTGTTACTTAAAACATTAGGCTACATGGCTGACTGTCACAGTGAAGGTAAATTATAACACCGTGACAGTCAGGCAGCATGCACAACAACAGAATCCTAAAACCGAAGCAGCTAAATGGAATTTGGCCATTGTTAACTTTGTTGTTTACACTTGTGCTTTTTCTATTGTGACAAGTCAAATTAATATGTATTGAAATAACAAAGGAGTAGGCTACTGAATTTCGTCAGCCCACATACAAAAAAAACGATAATGCAGGTATGAATGCATAATTTCACCAGAATTCTGCTTGTAGGAAGCAGAACACACGCTTTTCATTAAGATTCACGTGTTTCAAAGCACCAGACATCCACAATGACAAGGGTGGCAAGTCATTACAACGAAAATGTGGGTCCAGTTTAACAAAAGCAGATATCGTGGAAAATGAAGGAAATGAGGACTAAATGTAATTTTTCCTACTAAAACATACCTGGTAACAGCACTGAATACCGCATCACGGTGTTGAGGGCTTAGTTGTAGGAAGATAGTTTGTATGGATCATACCATGTTAACTCAAGTGCTTCTCAAAATCAACCCTTTAAAATTAACTATAAGAGTTCAAATGGCATTTTAGCATGTATACTATGTAAAATGAATACAGCTGTATTTTTTGTCACTTTCTGTCATCAGTTTAACTTTTTGCTGTCCAGTTATTGACACACCGCCCCTCTCTGGCAGTGGTTTGCTCCTCACTCCAGCTGATCGGCCCAGGATTCCCCGGTGACTCTGCCCGTCGTTAGCTTTGACGGCTCCAATGTTTCAACGTCGATTTAAACTGCTTTAACTTTACGGAGTCAGTGGCCGCTCGTGTCGGCAAATCGTTCCTCGTCCAGTGAAACTCTGAGGGATAATCTGGACGGGTTATTGACTCTGTACTTGTCAAAGGCAGGGCATCTGAACGCAAATACGAGGCCCTCACTCCATCCCCGGATTCACCTGCTACGCGAAGAGCCTCACACGGAAGACCGACATGGGGGACACGGGCAGCGAGGGCAGCAAGCCTCCGAGTAACGTTAACGTTGTGCCCCCGCGCTGCCCATGTGGTTTCTGGGGGTAAGGCGAAAAACCTCTCAAATGTCTTCCTGCAGATGCTTTCTTTCTCTGCCAACAGCTAGCAGAGTCGCTAGCCACTAACGTTAGCGTTAGCAGCTCAAACAGGGATGAGCTGCTTTTCTTGTTATTACCCCCTCCCCATTGTTTTGTAGCATTAGCGGCTAGCTAACACCAGCTGGCCTTGGTAACCCTCTTGGTAGAGTTAAAGAGCAGGGTAGGAGTGTAGGATAAGCCCTCCAGGTAATGTAACAGCGGTTACAGCGAGTAAACTGGCTAGATTTAAAGTACTTAGGAATGAAATAAAGCAGTTGGCTAGAGATACCACACAGGACATTTGTTAAACCAATCTGGGTGTAAACCAGGCACCGATGGTGTCATCAGTTCAAATTATCTGTAAAGCAGGATATGTGCTTATATACTCACAAATAGCTGCACATATTGACACAGTATGTTAATTTTCTTAAGCACACCAATCATCATGAGAACATTTGATTTTGTCAAGTGTATTGGGGGACACATGTTAACTTTGCACCGCTCAACAAAGTCATACGAACCCAAGATCGTAAGGTTTAGTGACGTGACATGCACTTCAAATAATGTTATTAGTGTCAGACAGGTGTTTCTGTTACCAATCAATATCATTTTAGTCTGCCGAAATAAATAAATGTGAGGTTAATTAATACAGGCGCACAGGGCACATTTGCAGTGGTAAACATGATTTAATATGGCACTTAAAAAGTATAACGTATACATATCAGAAATATACAGTTATGATGAATACATAATGGTGCTTTAAATTGAGTTTAATTTACATTTTGTTTACAATTTGCATTTCATGGGCTAACCGAATGGTTATCATGAGCCAAGTTTGGTACAAATATCCCACTCTAGATAGGGTTTGCTGTTCTAGTATGTTTACTAGTACACATCGGGTCTTCAATTTTCAGCTGAGTTGTAAAGGAGTAGAAGCAACCAGGCCAGTAAAGACTTCTTTTTTGGTCTAGTATGGGAATAGAATTGTTTGTTTTCTCCCCATAATTAGCTACAGGAGCTGTCGTATCGCACTAAAGTCCCTATTTCACTATTTGCATTATTTAAGAAGTGATCTGCTTGGAGTTGACAGCTCACCCACTGACTGCAATGTCAATCACCAGAGACAGTATTTGTGATGATGACCCACTTGAGCAGAGTTCACCAGGGTTCCAAATATTTGTGTCTGCACTCTGCACCAAAATCATGGCATTTCTAATTAATGAGCACCTGAACATAATCCTAATACACATGATGCAGTCAGGTTTATATTTTCTGACTTTATTGATTGATAGGATGTCTTATTACACAATTGACTTTGGATGGATTGATCTAGGCCTATATTGAGGGTACACTGACACCAGAATGCACTGATGGTGTCCTCCAGATTTTGGCAAAAGAAAGCTGAATTTCTCAGCGGTATTAGGAGGGATCTTTGAAATGGGGCAGGCCATGTTGCCAGGTTATGATGGATTTCATATAGAAATCCAGCCCCTGAGTTAGGTTCTCCTGCTTATAGGCTTTTGTTGTGAAAAGTCCTTGGATCACCGATAGGACAGGAGGACAGTGACAGTATGTCCAGCGTTTCTTCTATGTTGATTTTGTAGTGGTGGCCCACCATAGCAAGATTTCTGCCACCACGGTATCAGAAATAGGGCTGTATGAAAAATGTAGTCGCAGTTGCCTTTTAAATTGTCCTGCCGACACCTAATGCACCCCCCCACATTGCAATTTAACAACAAGTAGAACTATTCAGAGGTTATTTGGCCCGTCCAGTTTAACTCAACATACTGTTGTGTTGATGTAGTTTATCGTCAAAACGTTCGCTTTCTTCCGAGTTGACTATTAAACAAACAGCTCTACCAAAAACATCACCGCGGTGGGTCAGTTCTAAGTGGAGCTTGTTCGGACAGACCTGCCCCCACTGCTAAAAAAAATCCTAAAGGAAACTGTGATGTCACTGTGTTTGGGGTGGAAAAAGTAGGCTTTGGTTGGAATCTCCTTTTTAGTTGTTTTGTATGCTCTGGACTTGTCAGCAGGCATGATGATAACATTTGAAAGTTCCTTTTAGGTTGTGTTATAGCATCATTACACTCACTTCTCGTGTGGCTCTTTTTGACTTTCACATTAGAGTTCTTAACAGGTCCAAACATTTGTGCTCAAACCCTAAAAGACCCAGAAATATACAGCCCTGAACCTAACTGGTCCCATCTATTATTTGAAAGCTGGGACCTGGACACAGAACTGAGAAATGACGGACCAGATCGGCACCGATTTGACAGCTGATTGCTTTTAACAAGTTAATGTTAATTTAAATGTTGTCAAAACAAAACTTAAAAAATTGGATTTAATCCAACCTCCTTGCCAAGAAGGCTGGTAAAATACATCCAGGTTATTCCTCTCTTGCTGATTGAAACAGCATGGTTAATCCACTCGTTATTTCCGCTTAAAAGTCCACTTGCCGTCACCGTGATGGATCATGACAAACACGGCTCGTTTGGAATCATCTTTGCAGTTTTGTTGCATCTAGCATAATAAAGATAACTTCAGCGGTTTGCCATTTTGAACTTAAAAAAAAAGATTGCTCGTTGCTACGGCTGCAAACGCTAGCCTCGCTATTTGTTGCCTGACCTTTAACCTCCTGAACAGGGGCACTCGTTCGCGCAGGTAACACCTTGGGGCCACAGATGCACTTTGAATACACACACTCACAGCACTTCTGTCATGATCAACGCTGTCTGATCTCCACTCAGGAATTACACATAATGTTAAACAGACCCGGGACCCGCGGAAAAAGAACGGGACCTGAACCGGACCCAATTGACCATATAAACCTTGAATCCGAACCCGTATGGTCCGGTGTTATGTCTCGGGTTCTAGGGTTCGGGTAGACCCATGAAGACCTCTATTCCACATGTCTTTTTCTGCCTCAAACTTTGAAGTGGCACATTGAGGTGCACTATGTTTATTTATTTGATTAGGACAATGCACATTAATCAACATTTCTGTAAATGCGCCAGTGTTAGCCAGACGGGCTAATTTCCAACTGTAGTCCTAGTTACCTAGCATGCATATCTTTATGGTGGGAGGAAACCGGAGCACCCGGAGGAAACTCACGCAAACACGGGGAGAAAATGCAAACTCCATATAGAAAGGCCCTGCCCAGCCCGGGGATGGAACTCTGCAGTGAGGCAGAAGTGCTAACCACTGATCCACCGTCCTGCCGTGTATGGTTGTGATTGGTGCTCTGTGGCTCATAAACCATAATTGCATCTGACATATAGCAAGAGATTAATGCTTGTTCTTCCTTTTGTTATTTGTCCCTAAGAGCGGAAGGCTGACAGAGGAGGCAAAGAAAGAAGGGGAAAGGAACGGTTTATCTCTTTTGATCACTTTTTCTGGTATCGGAGAGGTTCTCTGCATCTCTTAATGATGATCTTGTCATGGATTGATGATCAATTATCTCGTGTGTGAGTGCTTTAGTCAAATCAAAATTTAGAAAGTAATTTGGGAGAGCTGTACCGACCGTGGCTCCCCTCATGATATATATGCGTTATATTTAGAGTTGGGTACTGAAACCCGGTTCCACTATGGTAGTATTCGGACCGGATTAGAACGCAAATTTCGGTTTCTCATTTTAGTTCCGACTGAAATATTTATAGCGGCAGACTATTTTTTTCTTTCTCCCTTTTCTGCTGATTGGCGCTCGTGCCCGCTCGCGGTGTGAAGCGCGTGTCCGCACTATTCTCGGACATGCACTCTACAATCACTGCTGATAGATGGCTTTTTGTACACGCTCTGAAACGGACGTAAAAAGATCACTCTTTCTCTGTAGTCTACCTTTAGCTAGCTACCGTAAATGTAGGCTACTTTTAAAACGGCATATTTTCCCTCTGGGCTCACCAAAATGGACGTAAGAGCATATTAACCATTCGCTGACTGCACGTGATCGCTAGTAAACATATTACACTTGCCCTGCTAGTCTATTGTTCAGGACAAGACCCTGTAGCCTGGTCGTGGGGGAGGCGGGACAGCCTCCCCAAATTGTCCAAATTACTTGTTAATAGTGTAACTGTTATTTGTTAAATTATTGTAGTTGTGTGTTAGGTGACTTAGGTTCACTTATTATATATTTAAATACTTTAAAACATTAATATATTGGGTTTTTTTAAATTAATTTTTTTTTAAATTTTCAATAAAAAAAAAAAACCTTTTAAAAAAAAAAAAAAAAAAAAGCCTTTTATGTCATTTTTCAGTTTTTCAAGAATCGGTTTAGGAATCGGAATCATTTTAAAAATACCGGTTTGGCATCGGAATCGTAAAAATCCAAACGGTACCCAACCCTAGATATTGCCAAAAGATGCTGTGCATCATGTGCTAGGTTTTCTGTCTGAAGTACACTGTGTGGAGTACATGAGAAAGAAATTGATTTCTTAAATCCATACTACTACATTACCAAACTATTGTAATGATTTCATATTAGCACAAAAGATGTATACCGCTGAAAAGAAATAATGATTGCTAATGTCAGGATTAGTCAAGCAATTGCGTTATCAATTAGTTTATTAATTAGCTCTATATTGCTATTCATAACAAAACTGTTTTAGATTAAAAGTATTGAATGCATGGATTTTAACATGGAAGTTGCCATTTTGAATCCTTGGTGGATGGTATGAGCTTGTGCTGCCTTTATAGTTTCTATTAAAGGGCCCATAAGCAAAGCAAAGCTACATGTTCTGGGTGCAAATGTAGAACTGTAATGTACAATCTCTCCCTTGTTACATAGAGCACAGCTGAGCCCTTTTCTTTCGCTATTTTGTTCCACATAGATATACCATTGTCTAATAACTAATTCCGCCATTTGCGACTAAATGCTTGTGAATGCTCTCTATGAACAGACTTCTATCTCTATTTGTGAAGTTAGTTTGCACTTTACTGCTCACGTCAGTAGTATTTAGTTGAACTTAATTCCCTTAAAACATTTATCACCCATCCATGCTTTTGCTGTTTGTGTCACTCAAATTGCATTACCAAGGCGACAGAGCCCATCTGCCTGTCTGTTCCAATCAGATATTCTCATTAGTAACAGCAGTGGGCCAACTATGAGATACACTGATTGTGTGCACTCTGTTCAAAATTTCCTCTAGCCTAACAAGCATGCAGCAGTTTATTTTCTGTTTGTGCTTTTCTCATCCTTTCTCACCTCTTTTAGTTCCTAATTAATCTGTTATTTGATTAGGCCTAGCTTCTGATTAATAAGGTTGACAACAGGATATGACTTGTTTAGCCAGTATTGGCTTCCTCCCCTGGCCGTGTCTCATGATGAGGTTTCTTCTCTATCCTTGCTTCTTGCTTCCTCCTTTCTCTTTTATACCCAAGACCACACACCAGCATACTGACAGACAATTCTCAGGTTGACTGTAGCTGACCCTACATTTAGAAATGAGGACAACGGTGTGCAACGAAGCACCCAAAATAAATAGAATGTGACTGATGGCAGCGACCGTCACGCTCGATGCACAGACAGTAAGGACGAGGACTGGAGAGGAAATGAGAGGAGCCCTGTCACAGGACAGCTAGAGCCATCTGTTGTGATAGAGTTGTGCCACCGAAGTAGGCAAGGCTTTGGGGATCAGTTCCATAACAACAGCTATATCAAAGATCTTTATCCATGTTTAAGAAGGTAAAGTATGTTTAGAAGCTTTTGTAGCTGGTAAAAAGGGCAAGTTAACGCGGTTTAAAATTGTTCTCCAGTTGTGCCTCTTGCTCAACTTCATCAGTCCAGCTGAGTGGTTGTCATGTTAGCTGTGTACGTTACATACATACACAGGCAAGAGGCCACACATTTCTTTGTTGGAAATCAACAGTTTGTTTGCAAAACTGAGCCATCTTGTTCCACCAAACTGACATTTTCAACCCCACTGCTACTACATTGTACAGAATCAATGTTTGTTGGTCAAAAACAACTGACCATTACCTGTAACTATTTAATTATGTTACTACTACCGATAACTAAACTGTAGGTTTAATTAAATTCCTGACAGATCTATGTAAAAAGTCTAGGGTTGGGTACCGAAACCCGGTTCCACTATGGAACCGGTAGGAATTGGACCGGATTAGAACGGACTATGACCTGCGGCCCTTTGCTGCATGTCAATCCCCTTCTCTCTCCCCTTTCAAGTCTAAACTGTCCTATCCAAATAAAGGCCTACAAATGCACAAAAAAATAATCTTAAAAAAAAGTACCAGTTCAGCATCAGAATCGTAAAAATCCAAACGATACCCGACCCTAAAAAAGTCACAAAAAGAATAAATGCAAATCTAACTTTAAATCAATAGAATTGTCCTAAGTAAGGGTTAATGCCCAACGAGGTGTCCATTGTCAGGTATTAATGGACGACGGCGAGGCGTGAACTGTCCGACGCGCAGCGGAGGACGGTTGCCTCCGCCGCTTATACCATGGTCACTTGCCAAATAACATATTTTTAAAACATTAGTTCATATTTTAATTAGTTTTACAATCGAAATCTAAAGTTTATCCAAACAATAACTCCGTTTCCCTGGTTACGCCTGACGGTTTGACTAATACCTGGAACAATCATTCCCATCCATCAGGTTCTTATGCAATGCAAACGTTTTTCTCTCCACCAGGAATTAGGAAGAACCTTAGATACGACTTGCCTCCCTTAGCAACCGGAGATATTTACATAGTCCGCTCAGCTGATAGAAGCCTTCAGTTTAGCTACGAGCCAGAAAGCTAACGCTATGCTAGCAAGATCCAAAGTCAATAACATTGTGTACAGTTGGCAATCAGTAAAAATAATTTGACAGTATGTTGAACAACAAGACAAGCTAGCTATCCAGCCATGTCATTGTCCCCAAAACAATATAACGACTTTTACGAAGAATTTGATCCGCGATGTGTAACATTACTGTCGGCTGCAGCGGCGCAGCCTGAAGCAGCGAGCTGAACAGTGAACGGGATGTGAGATAACGTTATTCGCTGTGAAACTGAGTCAGTCCAGATGGCCAGTAGAACTTACTTCTTGCAGTCTGTGTGTTTTAGCGCCATCCTGTGGTGTTCAGAGGACGATTTGGAAATAATAAATCCACATTTCCTTTTTGATTTAATGTAGCGCATTCATATAGAACAGTAAACAGTCAGTTTCCCCGAACTCCTTTAGTAGGTGTCCTACATCACTTTTTAATGGACACCCTGCAGCCAATCAGAATCGAGTATTCACCCAGACCATGGTATAATTATATTTAACAGACAGGCACCAACAGGTGACCTTCATTCAGCTCATATAAGCAGAGTGGCACAAAGAATCCAAAACATAGTCTCCAAAGATTCTCTGTGTTTCGAAAAGTTCAAAGACACAGAAACACATCTCCGACACAACATTGGTTTATCAAGTGTCCACGGTTACCATGTCAGCAAACTTGGTTCACTGACAGTATTTACCTGCTGTAAGTTCTGATTTTGGAAACCATCTCCTGAGAACAATATCCTAATCTTAAGATTGTAGGAGATGCTGGGCTTTCTTCACCAACCACTAGTTTACCATGACTCTGTTGCTCTACAGTTACCGGTAACAATGAGACTCATATGTTTGAATGGTAATATTAAAACAAATAGCTCCTGCTGTTTAGACCTTGACAGCCTCGTACATTGCATGGCAGCTTTGGGTGAGTAATTTAATACTGTAGCCTGGATCACACTCTTTATCTTGAATTGTTTCCTCACCAGCATCCCAAATGAGAAATAAAGTCCCAGCCTGGGACTTGGTATCATGGAAACATGTTGCTACTCTTGCTGCGTGGATACCCACCAGCAAAAGGCAGAGCTTTTCTTTTGTTGTTGCATCCCACTCAGTATATTTTTTGGAACTCTTATACAAACCGTTTGATTAACACATTTGCTTTCTCTGTGTTCTTTTCCTCAGGTCTAGCAAAACTATGAATCTCTGCTCAAAATGTTTTGCAGGTAGGTGCTTGTTCTTTTATGTGCTTGTTTATTCGACTTATCTTGTGTCTAAAGGTCTTTTCAGAGGGGGAGTGATTGTTGCGCCGGCCTCGGTATTCATTTTCAATGAGAGGCGAGCGGGCAGGTAGAAATCTGACCCGTGAAACTGTTCAGCTGCGTCAAACGCACGCCCACTGCAAGAGTTGAATTGTCTTGAACTTTTCCCTACCTAAAGACCTTAACATACCCCGTTTGTGTCAGGGAGGGGGGTTAAAAAATGTCTCCACTCCTGTAGCTGTTCTGAAAGCCCTTGGATGTGACAAAACGTGGAGAAAGTCTGAGAAAGAAACCCCTAACTTCCTAATACTATACTTTCTTAGAAACCTTTAAGTGTGCGACCTTTGGTCAAGTCTCATCATATTATGTTGTCCCCTCTCACTCAGTTCACTCTAGTTCATCATCTGTCAAAATCAGTGCCAGAGATATGATTAGAAAACGTCCATTTAAAAAAAAGATTCAAACCAAATGTTAGTGTACCACCGTTTCTAAATGAAATTGAGCATCATACAATACTGTACCTGATGGATGTACACACACGTCAAACCATTTGACTTTTGTTTTTCATAGACATTCAGAAGAAACAGCCAGACAATGATTGTGCCCCAAAGGCCTCCTCAAGCTCCAGCAGCAGCAGCCAAGCAGACATCTTCTGTAATGAAACAAACGGCAGCATTAGTCACTCGCTGATGTCGATGCCTAACACATCAGAAGACCCTTCGCCAGGAGAGACGGGAGTGCCATCCCTATCTGCTCAGGACGGTAAGACAGCAGTTAATCAGTGAGAAATTAAATGTTTCTTTTCAGATCATATGATTTAGGGCCAGGGACTCCATCTCTGCTCGCTTTTCCTTTGAAACAATGGGCAGTGTGAGCTCTCCCACTCTGAAGTGTAGAACTTAAAGTCTATGTAATGTGGTCGTGTTTGGTTTGTAATGCTTGCCCTACACGTTGAAGTAATTTATGCATAATGTTCTGCAAATTAAGACGTGTGTTTGAATGTACAATCTCTAAATTGAGTAGTTAAAGGTCCCATGACATGGTGCTCTTTGGATGCTTTTATATAGACCTTAGTGGTCCCCTAATACTGTATCTGAGTTCTCTTTCCCGAAATTCAGCCTTGGTGCAGAATTACAGCCACTAGAGCCAGTCCCAGTCGTTTGAAAGCCATGATGTCTCTCTCTCATGGGCGGGCCAAATTCTCTGGGTGGGCAAAGCAGAGAAAGGGGAGGTAACCTTGCTCCTTATGACCTCATAAGGAGAAAGATTCCAGATCAGCCCATCTGAGCTTTCATTTTCTCAAAGGCAGAGCAGGATACCCAGGGCTCGGTTTACACCTGTCGCCATTTCTAGCCACTGGGGGACCATATACAAGCTGGGGGAACGCATGTTAATGTTAAAAAACCTCATAAAGTGAAATTTTCATGCCATGGGACCTTTAAAACAAGAGTATTATAGCTTCTCGTCCAGGGCACCTTTCTGCAGAAGACTGCTACTAGTTTCTACCAGCAGCAGCTGCGGTGCCCCTGCCCTGGCTATATTTGTCCCCATGGCACAGATAGAGAGTATGATAGGAAAGGGTATCCATTCAGAAGTGAAGGTTTTAAGAGGACACCTACAATTGCCAGTTCATCGGTCATTGCTATACAGTGACAAGGTTATTTGTGGAGGCCAATCCAGGACAGGACAAGAAAGGAAAGTGGCTACCAAATAGATGTGTGGGACTATCCTGGTCCTCTGTTACAGCAGCCAGGAGCTTTTTAGTACGATACACAAGTACCTGATTATTGCTGATTTTTTTTTTTTTAGATTTAAAAAAGAAGCCCCTCATGGAACTGGCTCGTAATTCACACACAAACTGACAAACTCATTTGTTCATATTTATTCATTCATGCACCATCAACCCAGTTAAAACTTCCACTTAAATCCAACAATCAAGTTTATTAAAGAACCCTATAAAATGAATGACTGAATACCCATCTCCCTCAGTTGACTTTTAGACTGATGCTAATACATTTCACGTTACTAGCACTGAAACAATGCCATTTTTAATTGAAAATGAATCTGCAACTATTTTGAAATTGATTAACAGATTTTTTTTTTTTTTACTAGCAAAAATGGCAACCGCTCATCGGTAGCTATTTAATTGTTATGTTTTTTTCTCTTTTCTCTGTTTTTGTAATATTGCAAACTGAAAATCTTTTGTTGGATGGACCAAACAAGAAATCTCAAGACCTCACCACGGGAGTTTAGAACATTGTTACATTGATATTGACACTGACATTAGGGCTGAAACGATTCCTCGAATAACTCGAATAATTCGATTACAAAAAATCCTCGATGCAAAATGACTGCCTCGAAGCTTCGTTAAATCAATGTTACCAACGTTGTATCGCTGACGGACGGTGTTTCTGCACGGAGCATTATTACTGTCGCACAGACGCGGCTCTTAGTCAATGCTCTCAGTCTGCTGCTGGCGACACATGCTAGAGCGTAAATAGCAAGGGGCTAAGAGAAGAGACAGGCTGGAGAAAACAACAAAGTGTCCAAAGTTTGGAATCAGTTCAAATGTAATTAAAACTAAAACTCTGTACAGTGTCTACTGCAAAATCAAACTAGCTTACCACGATAACTTAATCATCCATTCCACGAAGAGGACCGACTAAAGTAAATCACAGAGTCGTATGGACGATGAAAATACACCAAACACAACAACTATCAAAAACAAAGACAAGAAAATAAGTAGTGGTGACCACGATCTGATGAGCCGACGCGTTGACTATCCCTTCGGAAAAACAGCTGATTGTTGCGCATCTCTCTCTCTCTCTCTCTCTCTCTCTCTCTCTCTCTCTCTCTCTCTCTCTCTCTCTCTCTCTCTCTGGAGAAACAGCTGATCAACGATGTAATAGCATAAGTGTAACAGAGCTGTGTGACATTATAATCAAATATATAAATGAAAATAGGTTGAGTATAACTAATACTTACATATAGGCCTACTGTATATACAGATCAGTCTCAGGTTGAAACTTGTAGTTCTGAAAGTTAAGTTGCACAACTTAATGTAATGTTTGTGTATGTTTAATGTATGCCTTAGTTTGAGATTGATATCATTTGAAAAAAAATCTTTAAAAACAATGTAATATTTATATATATATAAAAGTTTAGTTTTTGAGAGATGATATTGTAAGCAATGTAGGCAATACAAATGTTGCTTTTTCCGAAAATATTGCTTTTTCCCCTAGTTTGGGTTGTTTAAAAACGCAAAAAAAAATGTATCTGATTAATCAATGGATAAAGTGCTAGATTAATCCATTACAAAAGGAATCGATAGCTGCAGCCCTAATTGACATTTTATAGACCAATGGATTAATCAAGAACACAGTTAGTAGATTAATATATAATGAAAGTCATTTTTTTGTTTTGTTTGCATGTTACATTTTATGTTGTGACTTCAAATGGTTTTTGTTTGGTAGATGATCTCTTTTTTTTTTTTTTCTCAGTCAGCCGTGTCTTGGCTGGTTTCAGTCTACACACATGCTCACTGCTGTCTCTCCTTCACACATATCTATCACAGTTTCTGTAAAAAAAAAAAAAAAGCTCACAGCATAATGAAGGATACCACACACCCCAGTCACAGTCTTTTTTATCTTGCTATCATGTGGAAAGCGGTATCACAGTAACTGGGCAACCACCAGAACACTCTCCAATAGCTTCTGTCCTCAGGCTGTTATGATTATAAACTATGTTCCTTTTAGGGCAACCAAACACATGACCTAATCTGTCAATCAGTTGTAGTTTACAAGTGTTTTTATACAGTTGTTTGGCTTCCGTATTTGGTTTGATTTTCTCACTGTATCTCTTTTCAGAAGTATCCAGCACAGACACGGCCTTCAGTTCACTCTCCACTCCCACAAAACGCTCCTTTGAGTCAGGTATGCCTCAGCTCTACCATTGCAATGTCCATAAGTTTTTGTGTGCTTGTCATGTCCACCTAAGGACTTGGAGAGTGGGAACCATTAGCCTCAACACCATTGGATTGATCCCTATCCCTCTGCTGTTACCACTGGAAGTACAATTAACCTGGCTATTTTGGAGATATATATATATATATATATATATATATATATATATATATATATATACATACATACACACACACACACACACACACACACACACACACACACACACACACACACACACACACACACACACACACACACACAATCAAAATGGTAAAAGTCACACAGAAATGAGCAGTGTAGCTCAGTAATTAGCACTGTCACTCACATCACAACAAGAAGGTCCTGTGTTTGACTCTACAAATTTAAGAAATAGACTTGCATTATTAAAGGTGCTCTAAGCGATGTTGGGTGATGTAACTTCTTGTTGACGTTCAAACAAAACAAGACGGAGGCTAGCTCGCCCCTCCCTCATCCCATCCCCTCCCCCTCCCTTCCGTGCTTCCTGAAACAGTCATGAACGCGCATTGTGGAAGTAGCCTACGTGCTAACGCTGCTGCGGTGATGGCTCAACCAGCTCCTTCTTGTCGGTTATTGGCTGGAACACAGTTTGTTATGGTTCGTGGTGCAGGTTGGCGCAGTTTGTTTTTGTTGCCGTTTGTGGAGCCTGGGCTGTCTACAGAGACCGATTTTTTTTACAGTGTATTCAGGGGACAGGCAGCTCGTGGATAGTGATATGTTTGCTGTATGTGACAAAAAATGTAGCCTAAAAAACACGTGACATCGCTTAGAGCACCTTTTAAAGAGAAAACTGGTCACAATGACGCACTTCTGACAGAGATGAAACATGGAGCATGCGTGGAGCTGGTGTAGACCCTACGGTCTTACATTATAAGCAGCACTGATTAAACTAATCTGAACGATTGTCTAAAACACTGCAGACTCTCCTTTATTGTGCTATCGCCCTTAGGTGACAACATGCTGCACTCACACAGGTGAAAACTAGCACCTGACAATTGCAGAGTAGGCAAAGCTCAGCGATGGTATGTGAACATGTTGATTCCTTCCCTAATGCTCTCGTGAGCACGGACAGCATCATTTAAACCTTGTGCTATGGCTGAGTTGACATTTCACTTTTTACAGTCTCTCTAAAAGTATAAAGCCTGGATACACTTCTGTGCAACCTATTACACTCTTAAATCAGTTCATTGTTCAAATTTTATTTAAATTTAATAACAAAATAAATAAAAAGTTGTTGATGGTTCAGCCGGAGTATATTGGCCACAGAGATTTATCAGGATAACAGAAGGCTGGCACAACATGCACTTGCACATGTACATACTCACATGCTCTCGCCCATATAGGGATCGATGGGGCAGGTTAGGAGGATCTGGCTGCTCGGCTTGGCCTAGTTCTCAGAGATTTATTGAGCGCTGATCAGCATTCGGCCGGGCCAGGGAAGAAGTCTGCAGAATTGATGAGAAAAGCTGAGTTGAAATTCTAGCCGACCAGTGGAACTCGCTACATGCTCTCCCTGTCTCAGGTGCTGGACTGAATGTAATCTAATGCAGGAGAATCATTAATCTCCAAAGCACCTTTCTATTTAACACAAAGAGGTTTTTTTTTGTTTCAGCGGGCCATCATCTGTTCTCTCGAAGTTTAAATCACAGTTGTTATGGAGCTTATTATTGGAGGTCTTGAGTTTTCTCTTGAAATTCTAGTCAACGCTGCTGTCCTTGACTCACAGGAGATGAATACTTTTTGGATTAATCTGTGGGTAGGGGGACTAATAAAAGGTGGAGAAGGTTTGGCTGTAAGTATATTGGTGATTATTTAAAACCATTTCTTGCAAGTCTATTAACCTTGACATGCTTTTGTGTCTGTCCACAACAGATTTCTTCATCGTATTTGCCCAATAGAAATAGAATAAATGTGTCTGTTGAGCTATCAAGATTTTATTTTTGCATTTTTGGCTCCAGACTTCGAGTTGTTCACAGCATTAACAGTACATCCAGGAACTCCTGCTGTGTGTTTTCTTAATTTTGTGAAAAACTTTAAATGTGAAAAATAATTGATGGAGTTGGAGTTATGGAGCACAGCGACTGCAACTCACAGCCTCTTTTTTTTTTTCTCTTTATTTTTGCTTATATGTGTCTCCAGCCTCAGAGTCAGAAAGCGATGTTTCACCAGAGAAGCGAGCAAGAGTGGGTGATGTGCCAGAGGGTGAGGAGTCTTCATCGTCGTCTTTGTCTGCATCACCATCATCCTCGTCTCGCAGCAGCTCTAAACAGCGGAGCCGCAAACGTTGCCATCGCTGCCAAACCAAACTGGAGCTGGTTCAGCAAGAGCTCGGTTCCTGTCGCTGTGGTACGATGATACAACTCTACATGCATAAACATACACAAGAACATATAATTTAACCCACAACCAGATATATGCCAATAACTGTACACGCACAGGCCCCCTCACACACACAAGACCATATGTATTAAGTAGTGGTGGTAGCTATTATTTAAGACTTTTGGCCTGCATGTGCAGTGTTTAATACAATACATGTTTTTTTGTATTGTTTAACACGTTTTTAATGGCCTCCTAAATACATAAAAGCATGTTGGTTATCTTAATTTTACATCCAGTGCAGTGAAATGCATTTCCTACCTGAGCATGTGTTTGTGTGTTGACGGAAATGTTGATGACCAGAGTGCCTTTGCTAGCCTTGGGGGACCATTACAGAAAGCCTGAATGTTTCACATTGCACATAAAACATAAGCCAATTACCACAAACACTAATGCAGTTTAAAGCAATACTTGGCTTGCTAATTAACTTGTTTGCATACAAATTAAAGAACTTAAAAAGTCACAGCTCTTCGCTGCTTAAAGACCATCTGCTTAAACCCACGCAATAATTTCTAAATTGGAAATTGACTCGCCTTTTTTTCCCCCACCAGGCGCTGCTTAATGCATGGGCCATCCATCCTTAATAGTCCAATGCTTACTATGAAAACATGCTTTAAACAGACTGAAGGGGAAATGGTGGCAGTTACAGTGATTTTCTGACAACTGCTGTAATTGCAGATTACTTTACTAATGGTTCTGCAGAATGTTTTACAGTGTAAGCCAAGAAGGTCTGATAATTAGCTGAAAGCACAAACGCTTTTCAGATGGTAAATGAGGGGGCGGGGAATAGAGTTCCGGTGGATGATCTGATCCATTGTTGTCACACTCAGTGCGTTTACATGCAGTCACAAATGCTGTGTTTGAGCTATGTTACTGGTTACTGGTTTGCACGGTGTTTGGCGTTTGACTGGTCATGACTGTTATCCAAGATGGCGGCCGCATGTAAACATTAACGCTACTGTCTTTATAATCTGTCTTTGTAATAAACTGTCTGTACACTTACAAAGTTCTCAATGCTTCGGTTTGCATGTAGGTACCCTCATTATGCTACCGTTGAAGTGTGTTGCTATTTTGAGCCTTGTAAGTGGTGTAGAAGTAGTGATTTACCATGTGCCCCAAAAGCTTGCGTTAGCGTTGCGGTTGCTAGTTTCAAGGTACAGACACATTCGATTAGCATGAAAACAGGTCCCAGAGAACTTTCGACTCAGTACACGTGTGTTATTAACCCCTAGGTTCATTTTGTGCCGGAATTGTCCTCTAAGGCAATATCCTGATTTCTCAAACTCCGTGTAAACACCTTACCCCGGTTAAATTCTCATAACCCGGTTATTCATCTGACTAGGTGTTAGTATGACACGAAAGTGAAGGCAGGGGAACTTAAAATGCTTATTAGATCATACAGGTTCTCCTCTGAGATCCAACACAAGCACAACACAACCTTATTCCTGCCTGGCACGTTCGCCTGTCTTTCACTTTGCAAGCAATGGTCCTAATATTAGAGAAACACTACAATGCCTTTTCCAGTACCAGTAACCTTTTTTGCTGATACAGGAAGCTACTACAGGTTGAGTGAGTAACCATTCAGTCATACATTACATTATAATCACACAATGGCTGCAATCTATTTGGCCTTGCCAGCATGCCATTGTGTGCACGTTGTGCAGCGGCAGGGATAGTAAAAAGCACTTATTAACATAATTAGCCTATTAATTAACGTCTTTACTACAATAATTGCTTATGTTTTAAAGGAGTGTGTGTGTGTGTGTGTGTGTGTGTGTGTGTGTGTGTGTGTGTGTGTGTGTGTGTGTGTGTGTGTGTGTGTGTGTGTGTGTGTGTGTGTGTGTGTGTGTGTGTGTGTGTGAGCCTGCCTGCCTGCCTTTTTAAGCTACTCTCATGAAATTGCTTCTTTTTTTTTGTTCAATTTTACCTTGGGTAGAATACTTTTTTTTTCCTCCCGGCTCATTGATGTTTTAACACTCGATTCACAGTTCAGTTACAAAAACAAGTCAACTACGTGGAAAAGTTTTGATATGGGGTTTCTAATTGGGGAAACTAGTTTGGGCGGTGACTAGCGGTCCATCCGTTTTTAAAAGCCTACACATATTACACCACTTTCTCCGTTCCACTCCATTTGTGTGCGCTGTAATCACAGAGGTTTTAATTGCGTAGCAACCAGCTGTCAAACTGGGCTTTTAATCAGCGCTCATTGAATGCCAGCAGTGTTATTATGTGTATTAATGACTGAATTTAAGACGATGAGAGCTAACGAGCTTCTCTGAGCTTAACGAGCCTCCTACAGTGGCAGGGCCTTTTGTTGAGAGCGCTACAGTAGAGCCAGAGAGTCAATGAGAGAGATGAGGGTTGTCTGCCTTTGTTGAATGGAGTCAAAGGAGGAAGTTATCAACTAGAATGTCTTCTCTGGTAACAAGACCTTTAAAAAAAGACATGGTTGCAAAGCAATAAATATGATCTGCTCTTGGCCATTTAAAAAGACTTGTTATATTTAAAGAGATCTGTATCCACCTGTATTGGCTTCTGTAGTGTTCAAACATTTTCAAGTAATTAGCTTCTAGAGATGCATGATTAATCTACTGTGCATGTATTTTACTATGTTCTTTTGCATTCTGTGTCCTGCATTTTTATTCAGGTTGTTTTTAAGTTTCAACAGTCGCAGTAATATTTGTACATTTGCTGATCTTGGCAAATGAACCACTCTCCCTCTCGTGCACCCATACCCCTCACCCACTCTCCAGGTTATGTCTTCTGCATGCTCCATCGGCTCCCAGAGCAACATGAGTGTCTGTTTGACCACCTGGGCCGTGGTCGCCAGGAGGCTGTCCTAAAGATGGTCAAGCTCGACCGCAAGGTGGGCCGCTCATGCCAGCGCATTGGAGAAGAGTGCTCCTGAGCGGCCGTTCCCTCCGAAGAATCGCGGCCTTCAGACGGTGTCTTAGCACCAACAGGGATCCGATTTTTTTTTATTTGTTTTCTTCTCATTTGTTTTTTTTTTTTCAAGATTTTTTGCAGGTTTTTGGATACAAACCTCCATCCTTTTTCTTTTAAATTATGCTCGCTCTTTTAAATCCCACTGTTACCCATATCCTGGTTGTTTTCAGCTTCTGTCGGCTTGATCATATCCCTGCTGCTAAGATGCCTTTTGGAAAATCCACACCCAGAAATGACAGAACAATAAAGAGCAAAGGAAATATACAATTTCTTCACTTTTTTTGCAAGCTCCTGACTACACAAGTGTGAGCAGAGTAAGAATGAATAAAAGGATGACGAGAAGAAACAATGCTTTATACAAATGTTTATCCCGGAAGCCAGTCTAAGACTATACCCTTTACCTCAAAAAAGAAAGACGAGGAGGAGAAAAGGATGCTTATCCTTTGTGTACACTTCTGCTTTGGCGCTGTTTATAGACTGTGCTCTTTACCTCAAAATCAGACAGGGCTCCTTTGTACACTGCGCCAAGTATGGACTTTGTGAAGCAAAACGAGCAAGCCAGCCTCAGTTTAAGTCGGTGTCTAACCCCCCCTGGCCGTCCACTACTAATCCTTTAGAAACGCCTGTTAATCATCCACCTCAGTTTATCAGGATATCAAAATACAATCTTCACCCCTCCCCTGACCAACTTGCATCCTTCTTTTTCCCTGTACAGGACCCCTTTTTACTCTTTTTGTTTGTTTTAAGATTGAGGTGGTCATTGTGGACGATGAAACTGAGGTGATCCTGTAAGTCCATATTCAGAACTTGCAGCGTGAGCCGGACTCAAACACACTATGCCGGTGGGAGCGAGCTGGGTGTCCCTGGACAGGCCCTGGATCGCACACAGATCTGTCTTCAACGTTGGGATGTGATTGATCGAGACTTAATTAGTCGCAGATTTTCTCTGTCTTCCTCTCTTCATCCCCTTATTCCCTCTCCACACATCTGTTTTTAGCGACATGTGGCTTATGTGTGCTGGATGTGTCCAAACTTCAGGAAGACGATACTTACAGGGCATGACGTACATCAAAGTGTGTGTATGATTTGTGACTGGACCTGAAATGTCTGTAAAAGTCTAGAGATTTGTGGGCAATGCAAATAAACATACTCGCGCTCACACCTTTTATGTTGTTGTATGTGCTCAGCTGTTCACCTTGAGCACAAGCAGGCAAGATCAACCATTGCTGCACACTTTGAGTTTGGTCTGAAGCTGAGATGGCAGTGTCACTCAGAGGTTCCTGCTTAAGATGAATGATGGTTGTTATAGTTCAGGTTTCTCATAATGTTTTAGATCTTCATTTCAAATCTCCACATCTTAAAGGTACTTTGATAAAAGACTATGCTTTGGTTTTCAGTACTTTAATGTCCTTATTTCCTTTAATGCCCCATGTTTTCATTTCCTGCTTGCACGATGAGCTCACATGCATTCTCCTTCCATTCTCCTGCCTTTCACTTTCCTTTTCTCATCTTTCCCCTTATTGATTGCTCTATTTTTCCTTATTTCAGCCTCTCTGCCCGCCTCCTTTTCTTGCTGTAGAGGAGGAAGGTGGTTGCTGGGGTGAGCAGAGTGCCGAAAGTTAAAATCAGCAAATAATTACTTTCCTGGTATAACGTTTTCCTGGTGGACTATAGAAGGAATGAACAGAAAATGCATAATGAATGAATATTCTGTATCTTAAAAAAAAAACCTTATTTAACCCCTTTTTGCTTCTCACTTACACTTTAGTGTAGAGCTGCTTTTTTTTGGTTGTAATGTGGTTATAAAATGGGAAGATAAACGTGGAAAATTCTATATTTTTGTTTCCATTGCTTTACTTTATGATTCCCCGTTCCAACGTTTTCTTTTACTGAGAAAGAATAAACTGGATAAGAATAAGTGTGAACATCTCTAGTGTGCTTATTGACATGGTGGATGAAAAGATGGACCCACTCTGGTTAGATTTTGCAGTTGCACTCTGCAAGAGGAAATTTAGGGGTGGAATGAGCGTATATACATGTCCAAGCCTTCTTGCACCATGATGCTGGCTGTCTGCCATGTCCAAACATGCTGCTAATTTTTTACAGTGCTGTAAACATCTGTTTACTGCTCACAGAGGGCTGCCTTAAAGGTACTCTCATTTACTTAACAAATCTGTGTGTGTGTTTGTGTGTGTGTGTGTGTAAACGTGTGCTCGCTAATGGCAGCGATGAGCCTTGTGGGCCGGCTGCACTAATTAATTTTAAGAAAAAAAGCCATGTAGCCATGATCAAATAGCATCTTCAAACGTTGAAGTTGGCCGGCCGCCAACTTGAGCGTAATCTCTCACCCTCCTCCTCACCCAAACTGAGCCAAAACTAAGGAAGTTTGCACCCAAATGTGAAGTAGTTGTATTTATATACTGTAGAAGTTTCTCCTTTGTCAAGGTGGTTGAAACTTTGAACAACCCTGCTGGGTTCACTGACAGAATTTAGATCTCTTAAAACCTGCCCCCGTGTGTCCTTGTATAATTCTCATTTTACATCCTTTGTCGATTTTTTTCGTCAAAGTTTCTCAGCCTTGGTGTGGGACCCCGCTTTGGGTCATTTGACATGCAGACAGTATTACAGGAGATCTCCAAGCTGATAATCTGGTATTTCTTTGACATTTTTTGATAAACAAATAGACTTGGAAAAATATAATTTCTGTATGATCCATTCAGGGCTCCCTCTATGCTCTTGTTTGCACAAAAGCATGCCATATGTTGAAATACAATTTATTATAACTCTTAATGCTGAAATATTTTTTCCGACACGGACTGTTATTAGTACATATGTTTCTGTTTTTCATTCTTTTGAATTTGGCTGGAATACATTTGGGTTTCTTCAAAAAATGTTAACCCCTGTGTGGTGTTCATATTTTTGTTACACAGCCAATGTTCCTGGGTCTGGTGGACCCACCACATTATTAGGCTTTTAAATCAATGCAGCCATAACAATTTATGTAAATTTACTTAATAGATGTTTACTTTAGCTCAATTACCAATGATATATACATAATTTATGGTTCATATTTGCCATTTACCCCGTGAGATCACATGATGTTTTAGTTCCTACTTAAAAAAAACAGGCACCACTTTGAATCCTACATGAGAGAAAGAATGATCTCAGATATGCACTAAACGCAATGGAAGGAAACAATGTCCAAAGTAATCACAGGCTCAGTTTCACGATCTCATGTGTCATGGTCTATTTTCCAGGCAGCGCTGGTGTAACCCAGTGTAATGGTAAAGTCACTTATTAGTTTTATTAAATTTGTTGAGCACTTGTCAGTATGAAAGCATGTCTGTAATTACATCGGTTGCATTACATCCACTTAAGACAGATGATGTTCCTTCCACATTTTATTATGCAAATAAATGACAGAACAGGACAACAGACGTCAAATCTTCACAACGCAGCATATATTTACTTGAGTAAAATAGATTTAATACAGTAATACTATGCTTCAACTGTGTTAAAACTATGAATTTAGCAATGAATAAACAGTATACGTAAAAGGCTGTGTCACTTTGGTTATATTTCAATTAATTTATTCAAGAAGACTGAATATTATTTCATATTGGGAAAGTAGAGTGAGTAACCGTTACAAAGCAGCTGCAGAGAAAATGAATCATAAAATGATAAGGCAACATAAAGGTCTAAATTCCTACTTAAATGGTACCAAAACCAACAATCTATGGTGGGGATCCAGGTTAATCTAAAAATGTTTGCTGTTATATTAGTTCACTCATACAGCATTGTGTCCAGGTGCATTCTGCAGCTGCTTTTAGTTTTGATGCACCCATTGTACACCTGCCCAGCACCAAATGGCGGACAGACAAAGTTAGCGCCTAGCTGGTGAACACTGTGGTGTAGCATTTAAGTGCCAAAAGGTCCCTTAGGAGCTGAAAGAGAGTGAATATTGAACTCCAGAAGCACGACTCCAAAATGAATGATAAAGTTGCTCCGTATCTGTTGAATGTGGAATTAGTAACTGTTTGTAAGTTCACCATATCAACCTAATACGTCAACATTGTGTTCACAGCTTGTTTCTGCTGCCCCAGTGATACCAAGTTATCATATCAGCTTTATACACATTTTAAACTGTGGTAACTTTCTGTTTTGTTACAGCTCCCCTAAAACACAAAATGCTAAAATGTCATCAAGCCGTGTGTCCACCAAAGCAGGTAGAAAGTTGACTCATTAGTCATTTGCAGACCCAAACTTTTTTTAATTTAATTTAATTTAATTTTTTTATTTGTCTGTGTCTGCAGAAAATTCCCGCATAGAAACTAAAGTGAAGATAATTACCTCTTCTGAAGTGTCCATCATGTTTTTGTAACCCTCCGTGTCCTCCTTAGCTACTAGCAACTGCATGGAGGAGGGGTGGGGGCGCGTGCTCGATCACGTAAGGCTTGTATCATGTGAACGCGCCATCAGTGTTGTTGTCATTACTTAGAATTCCTCATGGGGGCGATAGAAACTACGCACTATAGCTTTAATATTCTGTGAGTGTAACTCTATACTGAGACACATAAGGCATAATTCCCTCTCATACCATAGCTAATGACTCCAGCACCATTTATTAACATCCCAATCGTCTTTTTCCACCACAAACTGACACAGTGCTGCTGACATTTGGTCAGATTTAAGAAGAAATTAGCAGCAACAGTGGAAGATCCAATCCCAGTGTAGCCATTACTGTCAACTGGACAATTTTTTTCTCCATGTGACCTTTAAGGAAGGAAGCTGACTGCACACTTCTCTTCAATTACTGGAAGACTTCAACAGAGTGAGGTAAACCAGTGGAAAGGGTGAAACTTTAAAAGGACAGGGTTGTAGGTTTCAAATAGTAAAATGACAAACTCAGTTTCACAAAGCTATATTATTCATCTAAAACCTTACCTGCTGTGTGTAACATTTTAATGCTTTAAATTTGTGTTAATTTTGATAATGAACTGTTCAGTATAGAGATGATTTATAACCTTATTTACCTGATTAGATGCCCTGCTTTACACATTATGTGATGGTTTAAAGAAACTGAAGGCTAAACACTCCCACGACTTAGCAGAAAACTATACGCTGGTTGCAGATATATTGAAGGCTTTCTGTGCAACCTTTAATGTTTTCTTTGCAACATTTCATGCTGATCAATCTTGCACATACAGTATTGATTTCACATTAGACCACGCTGGGGTAAAGAAAAAAATATACTTTGAAAAAATCAAATATAAAAATTAAATTTATAATATAAAAAAAACATTAAATTAAATATATAATTATTTTGATATATACTCTTTACAAAAATTTAAGAATATTAATCTAATCATTTATATGATTTTTTTTTATTATTATATTATATATTTTTTTAAAATTATTTTTTTTTAAAAAATATTTAAATTTTAACTTCTAATATAATTATATCAATTAAAATATTTACCTTTTTATTTTTATAATTTTTTTAATTTCATTAATAATAATAAAAAATGTATCAAATTTTTCAAATTAAATGATCTTGTAATGTTGCATTGCACTTCCGCACCGTAGTAAAGCCATAGGGTAAACAGCACATTGTCATGTTTTAATTACTTGCACAAAGCAACCATCATCAACATGAGCATTTTTTGCTTTGTGTGTTTGCATTGCATTTTACAATTTTGCAGCACCTTCTCTATGTCTATTTCTCATTTCATAACCAGCCTACAGCATACTATACCATCTAACACCATTGTGTAGTCATCATCGTTTGCTGTGTGCCACTGTACAGTAAAGCTTCCATTATTTGGCTGCCTGGGTGGCCGCTGCTATTGATTTCCTGTTTCTCAATTCTCTAAGCAGAAGCCAAACTGGGCAGCTCGTATGGATCTCCCCCCTCTCTGTTTCTCTTCCACCGTCTTTCTCAGCTATGCTTCGTCTTCCGAACCTTTATCTCTCAACTGTCCTGTCTTATAGCTTTCCCCTCTTTCTCACTCATTGGTGTAATGTTCTGCTCTACTTCTGTCGCTGGTATGCTTGGTCTGTTTCCAAGACCAAGAGGTTAAAAAAGTTGAATGCAGTTTGGTTTGACAGCTTTGACAGCTGCAGCAAAACATGCTGCCCACTTTGTGCTTCAGTGGATTTAAAAGACCCCCTTTTTTCAACTGTCTGACATCTGATTAGAAGTATGGTAACTGTAATGCTTCCCTGTTTTTAGTATTTAGTGCTATTTGACACATCCGGGCAATATTACATGTGCATTAAGTGTTTCAATGCAATGGAAAATTCAACATTAAAGGGGCACAATTTTACAGACTAAATCAGTTTACTACACTTGAAGAAAAACTACTCCGCTCGTGAAAACATTTGTATGATGTCTTTTGTGGCTCTTGAGCTTTTTAAAATCTGAGAAAATAACTCTGATGATGTCATCAGCATTGCCTCTTGACTTGGATTCTCAGAAACCCTGCGTTACAAACTTGTGTACATGTGTAAGGACTAATAAAATTAGCATTACGCCTTCATAGTGCATTAGTATTAAGGCTCTGACACACCAACCCGATGGCCGACCGTCAGCAGAAAAGGCAGTCGGACTGACTGAGTCGGACTGACTGAGTGCCAACGTGTCACGTGGGTCTGGCTTCTCCCGAATTTCAAAACCAACCTTAATGGCGGCTCATTTTGGAATACGATCTCGTATTTGACGAGTTCACCGACACGTGATTCTGAAAACATTTTAAGCGAGAAATGGGCCACGCAGTTGCTTCATTTCAGATCGACAAAGGTCAGCTTAAAAGATTTTTGTCAGATTTTGAGAGGCGTTAGCACTCTGCCAATCAGATTGGCCATTGAGTCCGACTGCCCACTGGCCAATTCAACAAGTCAAATCAGCCCAAATGAACGCCAACGGCTCCTTCGACTGACGACGGCACGGAACACATCGAACAGACTCGAGTCACTGACCTCGCCAGACTGTCCGACGGCCGATAATCGGGTTGGTGTGTCAGTGCTTTTACAGGCAATATAAATTATAATACATCGATAAGTTGTTACATTTAGTCTAGTCTATATCCACAATGTTCGACTTCCCGGATTGCTCTCATTCTGCCTGAAATTCCGCCGGATGTCACTCTTTTTGGATGTCTGTTTCAGCTTTGTTTGTGTTGTAATTTTACACTCTGGGCGATTTATGAGGACTATGGTTAACTGCTCCTCAGATCTCTGTAGGGTAAATCCAGACAGCTAGCTAGACTATCTGTCCAATCTGAGTTTTCTGTTGCACGACTAAAACAACCTTTGAACGTACACACGTTCCACCAAAACAAGTTCCGGCCCAAGACGATTGTGATTGGTTTAACGAAATGCCAATAAACCAGAGCACATTTTTCTCCCATCCCGGATTGCTGTGTGGACTCGCCAGACCCTCCTCCGCAGCATTGTGAAGGAAAGTCTGGCAATGCAAGACTACATTTAGTCTTATGGTCATCAGTGTGCTTTCTGTAGTCATAATGGATGAAGAATGTGGTTGTGAAAGCTCATTCTCTGCTTCATGTTGAGAAAGGTGAACACACTTTGCTGTAGGGCTCTGACGGGTAGGACACAACCATCATGCTGTTTGTCGATTCCAACACCACATTCCACACTCACAACCTCGAGTGATGGCACAAACAGAGCCACCGCCTTGTAAAAAGAACATCCCCAACTGACTGGAAATACTGGCTGTTTGCAACCCACAGACCACACATCCTTGGGAATAACTTTAGAAAATACAGGTATAAATGTCGATGAATTGGAGAGCTACTCATACTGCGACTGGTTTTATCTAACTCTGCTTTGGCTCATATTCCTACAGACGAATGGAATTAATTTTTAATGAGGATATGTACGTCTTACATCTAGAGCTTAGATCGGGCCCAAAAAATCAAGCCCGACCCTACCCGAGCCCGTGCACGTTGTGTCCGAGCCCGGCCCGACACGTTAACTGTAATTATGAGCCCGAGCCCGATTTAAACCCGACATTTTTTTAATACGTGGGCCGTTAAAACTGACGTTCTCAACTACAATTCCGAGTTGTTTGAACTACAGAAATCAGTTTAGAATTATCTAAATGAATAATGCAACAAGGACGAAGCATGTAAACTGTGCTGTTCGTTTATTCAGAATGGAACGGATCGCAAATGGATCCGAATGAAGAAACGTAAAAAAACCTTGAACCTAGCTCCCTCACCCGAATAGTGTGGGTAACAGATCAAGGCAGCAACATAATCAAAGCCCTGGAACCATATAGGAGGCTTTCTTGTCTCGATCACCTAATTAATACTGTCCTTCGCCATGGTCTGCATGCTGACGTACTGGCCGACAACAGTGCTGCAGATGGGGAAGACACGATGTAGCACAGTTTACCTCACACTCAAGTCAGTGAAGGACATGTAGCCTACCCAGAGCTACGGGAGAAGCTGGAGAGGCATAGCTTTCTCCCCACCGAATTAGGCTAATAAAGTAATGATGAAAAGGGCCCGGCCCGAGGATAGTGGCGGAAAATATCGGCCTCAAGTTCGGGCTCGGGCTCGGGCAGAGAATGTAAACTCTAGTTAGATCTTGACTTTTGGTACTGTGTTGTAAACATCATGCACAGCAGAAGTGTAATTTTCTTAGTTAGTTTGAAGCAACCAAAATATGTATTATTTGTTGGCAATGCTTTAAGACTTATTATGATAAGACATTATAATGCATCATGAATAATTGATTATATAAATTCTTGAGATATTTGGCATGTAATATAATATTCGTAGTACATTATACATTTGTGCTTCATAGAAAATGTTACCAACTTTTGGTATTACTTCTTTAGTAGACACCTACACCGACATATTCTGTGGAAAATTACATTCTTAGAGATTGAACTTATAAATGTGTACTTTTTTTGAATGATGATGAACTAACTTTATTCTATTGAAGACATTTTTCTAGTTAATTAGTTGCCACTAAAGAGTTTATTTTTTCATGGAGGTGCTCTTTGTTGTGTGTGAGCTTCCATCTGTGATTTATACAGTATGTGCAAATCACAAGCCACCAGTAGAAGCGCACTGGTCAACAGTGGAGTTAGGAATAATTTCTTACTTTTTTAAATATAATTCAGAGAAAAAAGTAGCTGTGCACATTAGCCAAGGTTTCCTAATGTCCTCCAGGTTTTGCATCAGTTCACTGTATGATAGATTTTGATACATATGCATATTTTTCACTCAAGCCTGCATTCTGTTTGTCCATGCCAAACCTGCAGCCATTCTCACATGGGTGCTGCTTTTATCCAGCTGAGTCACAATCCTCCACTGTTAGCACCTGAGCAGAGCAGCTGGGGATGCCGCTCCTTTAGAACAGCTGCTGAAAGAACAGATAATGTTATCAGTCACTTTCCCAGCCTAGTGCAGCATACAATCGCATGGCCTTTGATGATAGATACTATTTTTTTTTTTTTTACTTTTAAAGGGCTACAAAATATTATATCAGCACTGGGTGACATAATTTGTTCATTGGATGGTCACATCTTCAGTCTGCAAGTGTACCTCTAAATGCCATACAATGCAATTCACATTGAAAGAGTAGAGTCTTGAATGCTGCTAGTAATTCCCACTTGTGAAAATTACCTGAATAGTTACTCCTGTTGAAGTCATCTTATTGATTTTTGTTTTTTTGTATTGCAAGCCCAATCAGACCCAGTCAGAGACATTTTGGCCAATGGGATGCAGATAAGGGAACAAAGCAGAAAAGATCTGATGTTGATGCATGAATTTGCAGTCACATTGAAGTCTCACGAAGTGGTTTTGTTTTGTTGTTTTCACTGAACTGAGCACAGCTGGTGTGTGTTGTAACAGTGGCTGCAAAATACCTGCAGCGTATGTCCTGAGTTACCCTGTTATTCTGATGGGGCTAAACCAAAAAATATCTTTTTTTTTGGAGACTGTGCTTGTGATCCATTCCCATAAATGTCAAGCACATCAATATCCAGAACTCACTGTTCCATCAAGGCCATAACTTTCTTTCTTTCTTTCTTTCTTTCTTTCTTTCTTTCTTTCTTTCTTTCTTTCTTTCTTTCTTTCTTTCTTTCTTCTTTTATTTATTGTGGGTGGTTACTTCTGAGCACACACTTTACAATAATAATTCTAAGAGAACAGTAACAATTATTGCTCCATTGACATTATGTTGGTTCATATCAAGTCACAAGTATCAAAGCTGTGTATTTGTGCATTGTGATCTATGATAGGGTACCAGCCTTTTGCAAAGCAAAATAACACTTATATCTTAATGTCCTTGTTTGACGTGCAAGACACAACAGAGTGGCACTCCTAATTTTATGTCCTCTTTATATAGAAGAAGCTAAAGACCTGAATGAAAGAAGTGTATGAACACACACACACACACACACACACACACACACACACACACACACACACACACACACACACACACACACACACACACACACACACACACACACACACACACACACACAGCTACATCATGTCAAGAGTCATTCAGTATCAGCTCCATCTAAAAGACTTCCATTTTCCACCACCTCACCTTTACACACACACACACACACACACACACACACACACACACACACACACACACACACACACACACACACACACACACACACACACACACACACACACACAGGGTTAGTGAAACCAAGGAAACCACATACATGGTTTATTAATCAGAGGACGGCTCTACAATCCATTTCCTTCTCTTTCTCTCCCAAGTGGGAAAGCAATCCAAGCAGAGGCCCGTCTCCTAAAATGGGATAACCGAGATAACCCAGGAGTGTGTGTGTGTGTGTGTGTGTGTGTGTGTGTGTGTGTGTTCATGTACTGTATGTGTGAGTATATATCTCAGTCTATGTATGTGTATCTGTTTTGTGTGTGTATGTGTATGTCTATGTGGTAAATGTCAGCATGGGTGAATTTTTTCAACTTTTTCATTGCACAGGTTTTGGATTAGTTATTTTATTGTGTAAGCTGTTAAATGTTAAATAGCCTTTAAACTACAGTTCATAGAGTTTAAACTCACTTATACACATGCATGCACACAGACACAAACACAAATCTTCCTATACACCCAGTTCTCTGTCACATCAACATCCTGCACTCCTGCACATCCAGGGAAATTTGACCAGTAATTATGTAACATATTCTACGATTTTCTCAAATCTCTCTCTCTCTCTCTCTCTCTCTCTCTCTCTCTCTCTCTCTCTCTCTCTTTCTCTCTCTCACTCACTCACTCACTCACTCACTCACTCACTCACACACACTGTTAGTTTTCTCTCTCTCTCTCTGCTCTCTGTATTTATGTCTTCCCTACCTCTCTGTCTCTTTACCCTTGTTGACCTTCTATATTCACCATAATCTCTCTCTCACACTGCTCTCCTTATCTGCTGCTGATCTGGCTACTTTATCGGACGGAGAGACGTATGTGCACATCTGTATGTATGTGTGTACTATCATGTCCACTCTAAGGCATATAAATGTGAAAACAAAACATGTTGTTTTTGCTTTTCATCTTTCTGAAAAAGATGATGTTTGATTTTCAGTTATAAAGCTATAACAAACCTGGCTAACATGCTGCTCGTCCTTAATGTCACAAAGCCATCATCCTGTAGCCCCTCAACACTCAGTGATGTTTTTGTTGTTGTTTTTTTTCACTAAAGCTGATCAAAACAGCTGTTGTCATTGACATAATTTTCTTCTGCTATCAGCTGCAAGTACTCATGAATGATTGAGGGTCATAAATAATACCACCCCAGGAATTACTGAGCAGGTAACATTTATGACCCTTGATCATCGACAAAGCATAATAATGTGCTTTGGCAATATGCCTTTGGCAATCGCTTTCACTGCAGAATACACTCCAGGCTATTTTGGAAGTCTGATGTGGATGGCCTAAATATAATGATTGGGTTCTTTATGTATAAACCTGCAATAACAGATTTTTAGCCACTTGGGAGAATCATTAACAAGTTATGAACTCAACATTAACAAGTTGATATGTCAAACTTGTTAGCAATCGGTTGCTTATTTACATAACCAGCAGTTGCAGAGCAACATAATTGATTTGGAGTCATGTTTCTGTGGTGAATGTAAGTCCAATATTGATTCTATTTTAGCTCTGTTTTAGGTCTACCGACTCCTGAAGGAAATATAGTAAGGAGCTCCGTAAAACTGTAGGTTCATCACTATAAGCGACTTCTTTCACATCGTCATTTGATACAATGTTATTATACAAATGTTGATTACAGCCTCTTTAAAAGAAAGGTTTAGTTTATTAGTTAGATAAAGGTCAGATCATTCTCTTCACAATCCTTTGACGCATTCTATTTTTAGTTAAGACAATACAAAAGCAAAAAACATTTTCACAGTTTAAGTGTTTTCCAGTGACCGGTATATTTGAGTTGCCCTGCTGACTGGACAGTCGAGACACTTAAACATAGAAAAGAGTCAACGCATTCTCACGAATGGCTTCGCAGGATATCATACGAAAAGTTATGCACACTCAAACGTGTGATATTATACGAAAACTATCAGACAGCTGGCTGGTCGCGTGACATCGGCTACAGAGCTCCGTGCTACAGAGCGGCAGTTGCTAGCTGTTTAAGCCGCTACAGAGCTTTGTGGTGCGGCTACAGACCTCCGTTACAGCTCGTCATATCAGCAGCAGTTAGTAGATGTGTTTAGCCGCTACAGAGCTCTGCGACACCGGCTACGATGCTCCACATGGTGCTTCGTCAGGTCAGCGATAGTTGGGGGTTCAGTTACCCGAGAATAGGTGACTGTTCGCCAGGTACAGAGCACCGCGAACTGCCGGTTGTGGTGCTCCGTCAAGTCAGCGGTAGTTGGTGGTTCAGTTACCTGAAAATAGGTGACTGTGTGCCGTGTACAGAGCACCGCGAGCTGCCGGTCATTTCAGCGGAGAGTACGGTTACGTTTAGGCATGAAAAAGTGAGCGTTATTCAGCGACAAAAGTTACGTTTTAGGCACCGAAACGACTAGTTAAGTTTAGGAAAAAGATTGTGGTTTGTATTTAAACACTCCCAAGGAACACGCATTTCCTGGGTGAAAGTCATTTGTTCTCCCTGGGAAGCGAACTCCACTTCCTGTCTTGAAAGTCATGCAAGTTAACACCCACCCATCCACCCTGACCACCTCCCTACGCGGCCAGCCGCGTTCTTATACAGCAGCAGTCAATGAGGTGCGTGCAGCAAAAATACGGATACAGTGCTTATCTTTTCATAGTTTTTTGAATGTATGGTTCATGAGAACAGGCTGAAAGAGTCCCCGAAGTCCACCGCCACTAACAACCCTCAGACAACCTGCCCCAACCAAATTATAACCAAAGACAAACACAATCGATGAACAATGACTTTTAGCAAACTTCAGTGTTGTTAATCTTTAAGTTCAATATAGCAGACTACCTGACCAGTGGAACCACTTTAAACTGGGAGAAAAAACTTTAGACTCATAACCACAACCTTATTATAGACTCAAACAACCCTGACTGACTAGAGAAAGTTGCCTGTCGATCCTGACTATCAAATTCTATAGATCGAGAGGAACATTGTTATTGTAGAAAAGCAATAATAACGATGAAGTTCTTAACTAAAGTAATGCATTAATGTTAAGAATTTGATACATCCTTTAGAACAATTTATGATTCAAAAGCTCCTTAGAGGAAAAACAACTTCCAGTCCTCTGGAGGCAGAAAATGGTGCATGAGCCAGAGCCAGAGAGAAAATCACATGACACCAGTCCTATTCTCCTCATCATCCGCCCATTTGTTTTTCTTCTTCGTGAGCTGTGGCATTGGTTTAATTATTTTTATGGTTCTGTTTTTTTTTTTTATTCAATTGTTCTGTCACACAAAAATCACAAGCGTGCACTCATAGATAGTTCTAATCATTAACTAAATTGTAAACATGTCAATTGTTTGTAATTGCCTTGGCAATGTTGTTTGTGAACTTTCATACAAACAAAGCTCATTACGTTAAATGTAAATAGAGGGAGTAGGGGGGGTGGTGGGAAGGGTCTACAAGGAAAAGCTTAGCTCATCTGTCAGGAAGCCCTGACAACAAAATCTCTCAGACCCTTCCCACCTCCCTACCCGATTCCATTACGCAAGCAGTGATAAAATTTCCCAATGACACCCAGCACCATCACATCTGCAAAAGGCGCAGACAGAAACATAAATTCAATGTACCAGTGTTGTGTAGTGTCTAATTGCTAATTGATGTAATATCACATTACAGGGAGCGGGTGCTGACAATTTGCAGAGGCCTGGTGATTGAGTCAGGAGGAAGTGGGAAAGCAAATTTATTTATGATCCATGATATTGGGCAACTCAATCCAGGTTGGGTTTCACAGAGGAGACAGTTTGTGTGTGTGTGTGTGTGTTTGTATGTGTGTGAGAGAGACCCCCCCCTCCCATCAAAAACAACAGCAAAAAACTAAACCATAAAACCACAAACTGCAGTCCAAAAAAATGACCTTAATTTAAGTAGCTTGGAACTGAAAACATTGCAGCCTGTGTGCAAAGAAAATCATCATGAAACCAAACAGTGTTTACAGGATGTATGTAATCAAATTAAACTATACACTTTCAAAGTCTCATAAACCTTTAACGATCCTGGGAAAGTTACTGAGCACACATTCTTGCTACACGTCCATACATTACATTAAAATATATTGGCAGGTGTTCAGTCACACCACGGCCTTCTGCGGTTGAACACTGCAGCACTACCTTTCTAATCTTTGCTCACAGGACAGACAGCTACCGTAGGTACCCAATTCTTACAAAATACTTACAGTATAATTCATTTAAAAGTATTATACATAAGTAAACTGTTTTTACTAATCAGCAATATGGAGAAACAATTTGTTTTTCCAATTGTAGTGCCAATAATTGCTGATTGAATTATGTTCACAGGCAAAAAAAATTCTTGTGACAATAGCGCTATAAACCCGGGACACATCAACAAGGTTAAGACAATCTCTGCTTGCGTATATGTTTTTGCCAAAACTCTTCACAGATCATACATCATACATCATACAATAAATGTATAATTTATTATACATAAAAAATGTTGGCAATAACATTCGGCCTACATCAAATAATCAGAGAAGGAATTATTCATTTAAACTTCAGCAAATCTTTTTTCCATCTTGTAGTTGGTTTGATTGTGACACACTTTGTTAAGCTTATTCAATCGAAAGGTGCTGTACCGATAAAACAATAAACCTAAACTAATACCCCGTTCCCACTGGCCAAAGAACAAACTAACATCTGTTTTTGTTGTCTGTCATGAAAAAGATCAGAATCAGCTAGACTTCTGGATACATTAAGGTTCGGGAGACTGATGACTTACACAGAAGTGTTTAATTAACTCTTGATTGAGGAGAATTAGGAAAACAGAACCCTTTAACCACAATGTGTTATAGTGCCGTCCCAACTCTGAGGGTCTGTGAACCTCCAAGAGGTATATATCTCTCGATCACGCTGTCAAGTTTGGGTCATACAAAGATATTGATGACGCCATAACAATGATGCTCACCTAAATCTAGTTTAGTCAATCTCTCCCTGGGAATAGGCAAAAGTGTTTGTGAGACCCCTTTACCCGGTTTCCACCGACCTTCAACAGAAGACGGTCCTGGAACACAACACTCCCTTATTATGCAGCTGCCTAGACTCCCTCAATCTCTAGAGACACCCATATATTCAATACATTACTAAAGTATGGCTGGATATAAATTGTCTTCCCCTGACCTGTGCCCTAGAAATGAACTGATGTTATCTAAGTTTTCCCCTTTGTCTTATCCTACCACAACATGGTGTTTCGGGAAATTCCACCACAGTCTGCAATGTGAAAGGTTACAATCGGCATTCAATCCTGGGACGTGATGGTAACAGGACACCTGGGTGGATATGCAAATTTTCAATGCTGTGACGCGTTTCTGTGCCGTCAGTAACTTCTGTCATCGGCTCCGTCAGTAACTTCTGTCATCTTGGCCACAAATTCCACCCATTTCCACCCGAGCAGTGCTTGAACATCAAATTAGTTGGAAGTTTGAAAGAGATGAAAGAGACTGAATAAGTAACGGATATTAAAAAGAAGTAACCACCATAAAAACATTTATTGGCCTCCATGTTGCTTTCTACTGTTAGCTAACCCTGTTGTAAAAGTAGCATATCTCTTCTGGAGAATATTAATAATTGCATAGTCTTTTGCAACTAGGAATCTTGTCATTTTCACCCCCTAAATTTTGGGGTTTAATGTCTTCAGTAATATAACTCCTAGAGCCATATGATTTGTGAAACAGTCAAGCAGCATGACCATATCTGCAGCAATTTTTTTACGGCTGCATTTGTAATGTTAGCTTACCACGCTCCAGTCCTTCTCGTGACCGGGGTGAAGTTAGTTTAATGTTTGCCAATCATCGTTTTTGGGAATGTTACCTTCGATGCTCCAACATACCCTAAAACATGAGAAATCAAAGCACTGACACAGAGCTTCTGAAGGAAACATCTGCGAAAACCGACAAATGTCAAACATTAAACTAATACTGTATTCACCCCACTCTTCTCGTGACATGTCCCGTAGGGAGCCTCCACTCAGCCTTAGTTAAACAGCTTGTAAAAAAACATGGAGATACCTGTCTCTAAGCTAAATTTCTTTTGGAACAAGTTGTTCAATTGCGGCGTTTCGGTCCTAAAAGGACCTTTTCCAGACTAGCTAAATTCAGAGTTTAGTGAAGATGTTTCTGTTTGAAAAGTCTGCGCACAGATTTGTATCTTCTTATCTGGTATTTTGCCCAGTCCAGCTTTGCTGACACCGTACCATTTTGACATCTCGCATGATTTGGACTCAGATTAGGACAACTACAAGTTACGCACCCTGCTTCAAGTTACGCCCCTTTCAAGTTATGCCACTCTCTTGCAGTCCGCAGACAGACCCGTCTCTCAAAAAGTGACGCCAAGAGTCCCAGCCAAGCGCTTCTAAAAATGACGCCAAAGGGCTATACACTAAAGGAGACTTTTTGCGTCAGTAACAAACGCCAAAAGCACCTGACCAAGTGTCGCTTTTTGACACACTGGGAGTGAGATTGTGTCGTTAATTTACCCTAACACTAGGATGCCAGGATTTAACTGCATCTCTATTTTAATTCATACATCATCTTCTAACAATTTTCACCATATGGTGATGCATTACAATTTGTTTTTTCATACAATATTACTTTTCTCCTCTATCATGTTTTGTAACTGTGCAGCTAAACATGGATATCAGGCAGTAAGCTAATCATGTATTGCTCTTACCACCATACATATTCCATAACAACTATCCAATGGGAAATATATTATTTAATCATGTAGACGCCTGTGGCTCTTTACAGTGCTTATTAAGACAACTTTCTGCTATGTGCTAATTACTAATGATAAGATGACATGATATAGCAGCTGACATATGAAGCAATATATCACTTTGGTATAAGGTGTTAATATTGCATTAATTTGGGTACAGCTTCATCACCGGTGTTTCATTCTTAATAATTGGATACATTTATTTCAAGCAATTATCATTTTTTGATGGATCAACTTAATTATACAGTAGGTAATGAAAGTGTCATTGAAATGCATGTGATGTTCACTTATAGAAATATAAAGGATTGTTAATAAAGTTAATGTTGTTTACAAGGATATCCGTACAGAAATGCTTGCATAAAATAAATAATACTGAATATAACTTTTACAAGATTTACTTTTATTTTGTCAGAAATAATATGTTCTTGGAATAAGACTCATTTATGTTTAGGAATGTATTTACACAGTTGTTTCTTTTTACATTTGTGTACATGCACAATTAAATACTTGATATAAAAAACCATACACATCTGTAACAGAGATGAATAATAACTATAGTAAAATAGTGTAAAAGAAACACAAAGAATATAGAATCCATTGTTGAGAAGGATGTGGGGAGTCACCAAATGTCCAAGTGGTGGCTTTTGCCACTAATTGTCCCACAATTTCTTGGTGGCATATATGGTCTCTGTGGTTACAATGAATCTGTTAGTGGAACATGTATGTCATGCTTTCATGCAGTTAAAGAGAACTGAGCACTTGGAATTGTTTTGCCCTTCTTTCAAATATCTTTTTAAACACAGACGTGCTTTCTGCCTTCGCTCAGGACTCACGCTTCCCATGATGTGTCCACATCAGAATCAGAATGGGGTTTATTACCAAGTAAGTTTGCCTTGGTGTTTGGTGCATACAGTACAATAAACAGAAGAGAGAGGAAATATAAAAAAAAATAAGCACTGCAACAGTCAAGAACATAAATATAGAATAGAAATGTGACAAAAAAAAGAATATATGACATGAAGAAAATACTAATATAAGATATTAATATACTGTACAGGTCAGAGAGAGAAAGAGAGACTATTAGGCAAAACCTTATTCAAACCAACACCAGCTCCCACTGGATTCTTCTCTGCTCTCCAGTCCTAATTGGAGAAAGAGATGTCACACTGTGATTGCTATTGGAAATTAAGACTCTAAGTCGATTCTCATCACTCTCCCATAGCTGATCAACGCCTGAATGGGAAGGTCTCATCTGATGCGTGCATGTTCATTGTAGCGCTCAATTAACAAATGCTAGCCACAAACTCCTGGGTGGCTTGAGATGGATTGTATTCATGTCGTCTCCCTACCCCCTCTCTTATATCTAGCTAGTTACCATTTCTGTTTAAGACCTGTTTGTTGGTTTCAAATAATTGCTTGAAGATCACTTTTTTCACCCTTAGTGTTATGATCTCCCAGGGGACTGATCGTACTTTTAAAGGAAGTCAAAACAAGTGCTTCCAATGCTGTGGAAAAACAAGTCATTAGCATGCAAAGCATATGACACACACTAAACAGTTGTTTTTCTTTAGTCAGAGGTCACAAAGAAAAAGTAAGATACAGGCCAGATAAAAAGCAATTTACTTAGAATTTTGATGAAGGTGCCTTAATAGACTAAAAGCGCATAACGTGAATCAATGTAGGGAAGCTGTGTCTCTAGGGATGGCAATGTTGTTTGGTCAGTTGGTCCACCACTTTGGTCCATATCTCAACAACTATTTAATGGATTGCCCTAAATGTTTATACAGACATTCATAGCTGCCAAAGGATGAATATACCATCTTTGGGCATCCACTGACCTTTTTTCTAACGCCACCTTGCAGGTCAAAGTTTTCGCTTATCAAGTAAAATATCTCAACATCTACTGGATGGAGCAGCACACATATCATTCATGGTTCCCAAATTATGTATCCTAATTACTTTAGTTATCCCCTGACCTTTTATCTACTGCCACCATGAAGTTGACATTAGTGACTATGACCAAAATGCCTCAACAACTCCTAGATGGGTTGCTTCGTCATTTTGGTACAAACATTTATGTCCCCATCAGGATGAATTGTAGTTACTTTGGTGATCTTTTAACTATACATTTTACAGACATTCATGGCACCCAACAATGAATCATACTGTCTTTGGTGATCCCCTTATACCTCTGTAGCACCATCATCAGGTAAAGATTCCAATGTGTCCAATATTTGTTTTGAATGACTACATACACAGAAACCTAATCATATTACCACCAGCCTCACCTGCACTTTGTGTGTCACATGGTAAACATATCGGCTTAGCATCAGCATGTTAGCATTGTCATTGTGAGCATGTGACATGCTGACATTAGCCATTAGCTCAGGGCCACGCTGTGCCTAAGTACAGCTCACAGCCGCAGGCATGGCTGTAGAGTCTTGGTCCAGTGTTGAGGAGTAAAACATTACTGACTTCTGCTGTTCTGACATTGAAACTAACATGCCCAACACTGCTTGTTGCTATCAAACACATTCTTCAGTAGCACATTAAATGTAGCGGATGAAAACCCCTATTGTGTGATAAAAAAGGAACAAGGGGAAAGTTCTGGCATTACAGCAGTCTAGTTTCTGTTCCCGGGCAAGATTAAAAAACTAATTTCGGAGTTCCAGTCTGCATTATTAAGTATGATAACCCCTGGGTTATAGTGTCAACTGGACGTGGTGAGATTAAAGCCAGTGCCTCTACCCTGCCTCACAACTATATGTATGGTTAAATTTGCTTAATCAATACCCAGGATGATGAGATAATTAATGCGAAACAAAACTATACATAACCAGGCTGAGAGGGTAGATTTGGGAGTTAATTTGGTCCAGGCATAAAATGAAAACTGTTCACCTCAGTTTCTCTGCACATTACAGTGTAAATTGCAGACAGGCCCAATATTTGAATTCCTATTATTTTCAAAAAAAAAAAGGAACTGTTTCAAGAAAGACATTCATGCCTAGCAGACACCCTGGGCAAACTGCCAGCCCCAGCTCAGCCTTTCTGGGAGATAACCCGCCTTTCTGTGAGGTAATTGACTGTGTGGATGACTATTGCAAGGATGCCATTGACTTGACTACCATCAATAGAGGCATTTTGCGGAAAGTATGTCTCCACTAGTAACCACACACACATGCATTCACACACACAGAGGGGGTGATGGCGACTCCACATCTAAGAGATGGGAATGCAGAGACCTAGACAGACTCTTTGTTGCAAATCATTATTTATTAACGCTCGAGTCACACACACAACACTAGATGTAGAAGCAGTTGTGCTGCTTTGGGGGAAAGATGGCTTTTCAGGCTGTGAACTGAGATGATACAGCTAGTGGTTAATCTGTGGGGTCAAAAGACGAGGACCGGCATATCTGTCTGCTGATGATTTTCTGTGTGCATTCTGCTTTGTGGACACTCTGCCCTTTAGCTAGCTTATCTCAGAATCTGCTGGCTGGCTGGTCAGGCTTTGTGTGGATGGCACCATTGCACTGGGTTATAGATGGAAGAAGGCAGAGCTAATCAGAATAATCTGTCTCTCCTCTATTTCTTTTTCATGCTCTGCTCGTTACTATGCAGGACGCAAAGAGCTGACCCTCAACATGAAATAGAACCAGGATTATTCCCTCAGGGGTCAACCTCTCCAATTTATTGCCTTTTCTCCTCCTCCTCTGCCCTGCTAAGAGGCCTGTATAGGGAGCGTCAGAAAGGACCCGTAATTGAAAGAGAGTGGAGAGTGTCGGCTGCTTGTTTGTTGTCAGGGAACATGGCAGAGTAAGAGGGCATCAGAGAGAAGGCTGGGGTGAGGGCATGGGCAGGGAGACAACTGACTGTTTTGTTAGCCCAGACTTCTCTGCTGTCAGTGTGGGGAGAAAAAGCAGAAAAGCTATTTGAGGAGCTGAAGCTGACGTCGTTTCTCTACTGATATCTTTTATACAGGCAAAAACAGATATGTGTGAGAGCCCTTGTAGAGATCCGCCATTCTGCACTCAACAATGTTGCACTCATAGGTTGCCCTACTTCCCAATACTTCAAAGACGATCTGATTGGATAGCTTCAATTTACCCCCTTTTTTTCTGCCATTAATTAGATGGGTTGGGAATGAACTGTTGCCACAAGTAAAAGAGTTTGCCGAGATCTTATTCACGAGTGAGGGTAAAAGTTTATGTGTAGATGAATACAAATATTTGTTGTTGCATTGTATCTACAAAATACTTTACTAAAAGCAGCTTGTCTATACACAGTACATTACACATTATGATCGCATGCCAGTTTGTAACAAAGTGGGAATCATCTTACTGTCCCAACATTTCGTAACCATGAAGCTGGTAGCCACATGCATATTCTATAACGTAACATACATTGCAGAGCAATCTGTAGAAAACGTTAAATAGGCAACATGGTTGTTTTGCCAAAGTTAAATTGCCTGTTTCTGTTATAAGAGAAGCCAAACTTTTCTGTCATATGTCTGTCACGGTGGTTGTTCCCAAGGAAGTAAACAGGCGTGGCCTGTCGTTTCCAACTCTGCATCCATATTAAAGTCCTTTTTGCCTCCAAGCTGTCTCTGTCTTTCGAAAGCATCTCCAATATTTACCATTGTTTTACCACGTCTCTGGTCATGCAACTGTTTAGAAAGATGCCAAGTTTTTTTTTTAGGTCAGTTGAGATCTATCTCTGTTGATCCAGATCCTTTGGTTGCTGCTTCCATTTTATGCAGCATGCTGTGTTTGTGTTTCATATCTGGCAACCGGACCGGGGTGTTAAAATGGGCAGTGGACAACAACACACAGGCCAAAACAAAAAACAGACGTTTTGGAATAGAAATTTATAAACATATTGGCTTTTGCATTGTTTTTCAGAGAAGAAAGTATTTCTACTTAGCATGTTTCCTTAATATCTGATGACATATCATGGTCATTTTATGATTTAATACAGTGAATATATTACATATTTCTCTTTTAATCTCTTCACTTAGTTTCTTTTCTCACCAAGTGGATCTGAACAACAAAACATTTTAGAAGTTCTATCTGTGCCGTGACAATACTGTGAAACAAAATTGTATGTTCTAATCATAAAATTGTGTACAATGTGTGAGTGAGACAGTGAGTGTGTAGCTGCTGCTACAAGGTGAGTTAATGCTTCACATTGTTACTGTCTTTATATAGTCTTGTATAACCTCTCTTTTATAAGTGGTTTAAAAATATGCAACTTTGTGAACAACAAAATAGACATCCAGTGTTTACCCAATATTTTATATACTAATGCAAGGCCTAATGCCTATTCTATTATATGCATACTGCCTCTGATAAGATAAGATAAGATTTTAATCTTTATTAACTTTATTAATTCCACACTGGGGAAATTCCTGTGCTACAGCAGCTCAAAAGAAAAATGTATACACATCAGAATAACACAAATACACATTAATTAGACATAGGAGAACATTTTTAAAAAAAAAAAAAAAAAAAAAAAAAAAAAAATTTTTAAAAAAAAAAAAAAAAAAAAAACCGTATTTACACAATAAACAACCTTATATAAACAGACAGTATATTAACACAGATATACAGATGAGTAAGGTGCGAATGAATAGAGATGATATTGCACAGTTGGAGGTGACACCGAGTAATAAATAGATAAATGTGCATAGTGCTAAATATTGTCCAGTGATGGCTCATATTGCAGAAACAGCTAGCAGTGCTACATTATGATTTTGCATTAAAGAGTCTGACTGCTGCTGGAATGAAGGACCTGCGGTAGCGCTCCTTCTTGCACTGAGGGTGCAGCAGTTTGGTATATGAATTAATATGAATTAAAACGTGCCGATCTGAATTCTATGTCCCAATAATGCAACCATGCCAAATTGTGCATGATATTAGAAATATACTGTAGCTGTTCTGTGAAGTGCATAAATGGATTTTGGAACAGTGTTATCATATGCATCTCGCTATTTATGTTAATTCTTGGCCGAGAAGCCAAGAACGGGATACATATCAAAGAAAGGAAATTACTTGTCATGGTTGTGTATGTTTTGTTTTTTCACTTTTTGTTGTGAGTTTTGTTCATTAAATTCCTTCAACTCTGCATTTGGGTCCAAGCCTCCTATTATTCCTGACAGAACCTGACATTACTTCCTCTTTAACTGTGTGACGAGGACTTCAACTTAGGTGGTTCTCTTTTTAATCCCTGAATGCAAAGACTATGTGTGCAATAGAGACCCCCATTCCAACAAACACGTGCAGACACACACATAAACACACATAAACTCAATCCATAAACAAGCTTCTTATAATTGGATTTATAGGCCAGCTGGACACACGACTGACTAATAAGAAAGAAAAAATCAAAGAAGTTAGTCCTTGAACAACAGCAAATACAGGGTTGTGAATGAATAACATATTTGATCCTACAGTTGTGAGTTTGGAGCAATTTGAGCTGGCAAATTACCTCCTTCTAATAAAAACTTGCATTTGGAAGGAGTCAAGGAGAGAGTAAGGAGAGAGTAGGGGGCTTTGGAGCTGGGCTTATACCACTGTTGCAGTAATGATAGTGTTTGCCTGTGGCCAAACACACAGAGAGAGAGCTGTGTGTTAGCAGCAAAGAGAGGATAATAGCACAGAGAATTATTAGACAGATCCTTGCAGTCTGTGTTTGAGTCGATTCTTTAGCCTTATTACACACCGCAGGGGTGGGGGGAGAATGGGGAAGAAGGGAGAGACATTTAAACAAGTAATACTGCATTACAAACATTAAAGGGTGACAGTAATTACTTATACCACTCAAACTGAGGCATTAAGACAGCAAAACACAAGCTGTGCAGACACTTTCTTCCTTTTGCTCCCTCACCTGATTGTTTCCTCCTTTCCTCCCTTTTCCCTAACACGGTCTTTTTCCTCTTCCCTCTCCTCTCACCAAATCTCTCTGTCTCTTTCCTCTCTTCTTTATCAGGGCGGTGGCGGCTGCCTGGGTAATGAGGATCAGCGTTGTTTTAAACATGAAATGGTGAGGGGGTCCGGCAGGGCGGAATCAATAAGAGCCATTACCTCTCCTCTCTAATGATGTAGCCACCACCCTCCCTCTCCTCTCTGTGCACACCACCCCTTGTCTCAGCCCATTTCTACCCGCTATCCGTTATCGGATGGGAGGAGGTTATGAATTATCGAATCCCAAGGGCAATGTGCCTCGCCGCCAATTACCCAGTGAAAAATGACCCTTTCTCGGACGTAAGTGTGTGTGTGTGTCTGCGTGCAGATGTGTGTGTGTGTGTGTGTGTGTGTGTGTGTTTATTGGTTGGGTAGAGAGGTTGACATGGACCAGCTGGTGTAACATGCTCGTGGACAGCTATGCCTCCTCTGTCTGTCTTTCTGTCTGTCTGTCCTACACAAAAAACACAAGAGTGCATGCACACCTTCTGGAATGAGGCTATACACTGTGACTGATGAGGATCACTGTTTTCCTTGTTTACTTTGTTTTTTGGAAATGATCCATCAGCTTAAAAGGACTACAGGATTTCTGTCACACGCTAGGGAAAGCATTTTTGCTGTTGGTGATCAGTTTTGCATAATGCACCATAACTTCAGCAGACAACAGATATTATACAAAAGCAAAAGAGCATATATTTTGATATAGCCATCGGTTATTAGCCATCTGTCAATGGTCCACTACTACCCTTTGCAGTTTTGTTCTCTCAGTCAAAAGAAAGAAAATAGTTCATATCTTCAAAATAGTTTCTCTTAAATGCTGCCAATGAGAGATGGCTGCCAGTTTGTCAAATTGCCCTCAAGGAAGATCACGTATTGGAAGAGGAAATTAAGCAAAATATGATACCACTATCCTGCAAATTATGTTCACAATGGACAATTATGCAGTAGTCATTTGCATTCAATGCCAACATTCAGTGCCAGTGACGAACCTAATGTAACATTGATTTAGCTGTGGGTATGGGGTCAGTTGCTACCTCCTTTACCTCAACCATTCTTTAGTTACAGTGATCAGATATTGTTGAAACAATAAATCAATCATATAATCAGTAAATGTTAAGAAAAGCTTGTCATTGAAAACTGGGGTTAACAACATGTGTTTAAACATCCGTGTTCAATGTTTACTTGTCAGTCTACACACAAAATATAGAAAATGAGGAATATATGCGTTAGCTAAGATAACAGCTGGGGAAAAAAAGGTCTTTATACCGTAAACTTGCAGCCATTTTCTCTAAGTGACTGAGACAGCAACACAATAAATGAGATGATGACCGGTGGTCAATGATGGTCCCTCTCTGTTGCCCCTCATGTCAGTCTAACTGATGTGTTATCCTGGGAGGTCCCACCTCCGTTCTAGATGCAATAGTGGTTGCTACTTGTTCTGGGTGTTGCCCCGTGGTCATGCATGTTTGGTGTGTTTTTTTCCCCTTTTAAAACTTTTTTTTTTTTTTTTTTTTTTTTTTTTTTTTTTTTTTTTTTTTTTTTTTTTTTTTTTTTTTTTTTTTTAAGTTAAAAACTTTTTTTTTTTTTTTTTTTTTTTAATTTTTTTTTTTTTTTTTTTTTTGTTTTTTTTTTTTTTTTTTTTTTTTTTTTTTTTTTTTTTTTTTTTTTGTTAATATTTAGTATTTTTTTTTTTATTAAAAAAAAAGGTGCAAATTTCCCTTAGAGCCAATTCCAGTTCCTTCACATGTTCTCATAGAACCAAGATAACAATGCATAATCTTTGCTCTGTATTTAGAAAATAAAACACTGTCAGCTACTGGAGTCCCTTCGTCTGTTCTATCGTCAGATGTCGGTCTTTAATCTCTCCCAGGGATTCCGAATCCTCTCAGCCCTCTGCATTGGCCACTATCCTTCCTCGTCTGTGTATTGACGTGTTGAGTTGTCAAGTTGAGATTCCTGTTATCACATCTCTGTTTAACAGAGTTATATTGCTGTTTTTTTTCCCAGTGTGTCCCCCCCACACACACACACACACACACACACACACACACAACACACACACACACACACACACACACACACACACACACACACACAGACAATGAAGTTATCGGCAGTCTCAAGTGTATCTTTTCTGTCCATTTAACTGTTTCTATGTGGGGAAGTGCTTGGTGCTGCTATACAGCACTTTGTGCTATGATTGAATTACACTGATGGGAACATCAATTACTGAGCATACCAGATTTTTTTTTGACCAAGCACCTCACATCACATTACAGTCTGCACTGTAATGTGACACAAAGGAGATGGGCTGCAAAAATAAGAGTCTGGGCTGGAGATACAGTACATTTAGAGACACCAACAGGGATGCTATTTAGCTTGAGGTGTTAATTGTAGGACTTTTGTTTAAATAGTTCTTATATTTATCTATATAATAAAAAAAGAAAAGAATATCTCATAGCAATGGTTAAAATGTTTATGTCAAGCCACTAGAAGGAGTCTGTTGTTTTGTTATTCAGAAACAATAATATAATACCTCATAGTGTTTAATAATAATTCCATATTTTAAAAAACAGTTTGTAGTGTACATTTCCGAGCTCATAATGGAGGCTTAAGTACATTACTAAGAAATTCAATCACAAGGACTTCTTCATAATATCTATAAAGCATTAAGTACAGTTAAGTGTTTTATTGTTAGCCAGCAGTATAACAAAATGACACTGTAATTTGCAGGCTGTAATAACACTTGAGTTATCACCTTGGGCAGTAATACTATATTTCATTGGCTGGTGGTTATCTATAAATGCCCTCACCTATACCAAAAATTTGGTATTCCGCAACTAAACCGATTAATTTTCTCGTGAAAATGCTTTTTACACGTTCCATGACACTATGTTGCATTTTAAAACTTCTTTTGAATCTCCAGGTTGGGTTGGAAAGTTTTATTTTTGGGTTCACTTCTTTGTTGGCTCTCTGCCTCAACTGCAATTATTGCTTCTCTCTGCAGCCTTCTGCAATTCTTTGCAAAAAGAAGGTTTCTTGTAGTGGGATGTGTATGTGTGTGCATTTGTGTGTGGCTGCCACCCAAGGTTGTTCTTACAACATGTTGTCTTTTGAGATTCATTGCCTTAAGCAGCAATGATGTGCTCCCTGCAAGACATGCCAAGACTGCTGGCTGTAGCCCAATATGAGGGGCAAAGGAAAAGGAAGGAAAGGAAAAAGACAGATACTTGAGCCAGATCCCATGATTTTGTTTACTCTGACTAAACGATTCATTTGGATTGAGAGAGAAAGTAATTACTGAGTGTCTTGATTCTGTTTACGAATGTCAGATGAAAACACAGAATATTTACTGCTCACTGTTCAGATTGGAGTGTACAAATGTTACTGGCACAGAGCAATCTGCGTTAAAAGTTTGTTCCTCTAAAAACTTTGTTCCCAGTGCTCATGATTATGAATTAGTTGAATAACAAAATAGTTCAAATACTCTAATTGGGTCGGGTTATAATGACAAGGATAAGGAACAAATCCACCTATATCCTTTATTTTGGTAATGCTAACATAGGCAGCTTCTAAAAGTCCCAGTTTACAGGATTGGGGCAATGGAAAATATTTAAAAAAAAGTTTAATTCTAGTAAACGTCTTTCAAGTTGTCATGTGGTGATTACATTAATTAACATTGCCATTGCATTAGTGTCAGGAGAGTTGCAAGTTCTAATCCTAGACAATTAAATATTGGCAGCTAAACAGAATAAGAAATGTTCTTCGCTGCAAGCAGTAGAGAGATGCTCTTGAGCAAAGCACACCCGGCAGCTGCACCTGTGGAGCTGTGTGTGTGTGTGTGTGCGCGCACTTACTAATTAAGTTCCAGAAAATGAATCAGTTATCTGATCAGACCAAACATAAATTGAGACTAGAGGCGATTTTGATTAGTGCAGAATTTACCAAAACTTCAGTCCTCAAATTAACAAGGCGCAAACCATAGGTCACACAATTTTTTATTTGATGTCAGAAAAATAAAAACTAGATAGAATAATGTTTTGCTAACTACTGTAAGATTATTATGTTTGATGATTACGACACATTATCCTGAAATATTAGAATCCACCCCGTCAGTACTGCAAGCCGATAAAGCATTTACTAAACAGATATTCATCTGACATGAATCCTCAAGGTTAAAATGTGGATTGTGGATTGTGCGTTTACGACTTACAATGACTTACAAAAATACATAACAGCTACCTGAATCTAATTAAATGACCTTCCACTTCTTCTTATCACCCACTCTTCTTGGTTCCTGGTTCCTGGTTAAGGCATTTAGTTCTTAACCAACTGGGATAAATAAATACATAAATAAATAAATAGGCCTATATAAAGTCATTGCTATTATCACATAATAATCAAGTATTTTTAGTTAATACTAAAATCTTTATGAAACATATATCGGCTGGATTGTAAAACATAAATTTTGAAAAAGCACGGAAATTGAAAATTCATCTTTTTCAGTGACAGATTGCTCCACTCTGCAGGCTGCTTGATATTTAAACTGCTTTGTGATAAACCAACAGCTCTGGACAGGACGCTTTCAGATCCCATAACACACACACACACACACACACACACACACACACACACACAACCAAATGGTGGCGATGAGCTGAAACCCTCCCCCTCGTGGCCACGTGGGGAAGTAAAAACCCGCCGGCACATCGAGAAAACACAGAAAGGGGGGGGGGGTAGTTGATGTAAGTGTGTGTAGACTCCTAATATGTTTGTGTATGTGTGTGTGTGTGTGTGGAGAGAGAGAGAGAGAGAGAGAGAGAGAGAGAGAGAGAGAGAGAGAGAGAGAGAGAGAGTGTGTTTCAGTCTATTTTTTCTGTCATGAATAATTGGTCCACGGGGAGGGGTGATGGTGTTAAGGGCTCCTCCATTAGGCAGAAAAACTTTCGGAGCGCCTTTCAGTTCTAATTGGCAACAACGATTTGTGGCACCCTCCACCAAAGACCCGACAACAGAAAAAAAACACCAAAACCACCACTGGCTCCTTGAAGGCATCCTGTGGCACCCAAAAGGGTTTGAAAACCTATTTCAGAGTGAACGGGGGACTGGGAGGGAAGAAAAAAGAGAGGGGAGCAATGTTGTTCTTTTGACAACCTGTTCAGTGTGGAGCTGTGAGGCTTGAGCGCATCTATGTGGAAGCCTCTGTCCTCCCTCCCCTCCCCTCGCCCCATCCCTCTCTCTCTCTCCCTTCACAGACAGGGGCGGTCGTTCTCAGTCTGCGCACATATTCCACTTGGCCAGCATCACTTGGAGTCCACAGACACAGCGCTGATTGAACGAGCGGAGGGGAGCTCATTTTCAGAGCGCATGATTGTGTTAGAAGGGCTTCACTAGACTGTCACCGGTCAGAGGCAGAGAGAGAGAGAGACGCACAGTAAAGCCATTTCAAACACGCCTTTAAAAGTAACAAATCCACAAAAGAGGAGACCGGGTTTAAGATTTTTTTTTTTTGCACATAGCCTTGCTTGAGTTTTTCCAAAGGGAAAGTGATTTTATGTATTTTTTTTTTTTTCATCTTTGGGAAGAGGGACTCTCTTGTGGATCCGAGCAGCGGGAAGATTCCTCTGCCCGCTTCTCTCCGTGCGTCAAATAAAAGTTTAACACACCAAGGAGATCGTTTGAGAGGTCTGGGAGCTCAGAAAACTCTCAATTATACTCACCGGGAATTGTAAAGCTCACACCGGACGCCCACTGGAGGAGGATATATAACTTTTCAACGCATTCTGTGGAGAGACACGGAGACGGGTTGGTCTAGGAGAGCGTAGGAATCCTCTTCGCTGAACCGGGAGGAGTGAGCGCAGCGCTGGCAGACTGACCCAAAGGACGGCACCTCGGGAGACAAGGTAGACGCGCGGCTGGTATTACATGCCTGCACTGTCAGGGTTATATGTTTTATCTATTGACTTTGCTTCATGTCTGTGGGATTTTTTTAAAGAAGGAAATGTGTATTTGTTAAAGCAGGTAGAATGAGCCTATTTAATGTTACTCTGTTCTCCATCAAAGCTGACCATCTTTTCTTTAATTACCCTTATGCCTCACCAGTGACATTCAATTTCTGGGGTCTTCATACCCTCCTTAATTTCCATAATCTCTTTTTTTACGCAGACAATAATGAGACTTGCTTATTCTGACATGTAGCCTAGTACTAGACCACACGTTAGTAAGCAAGTCTCATTCAGCGGATCCGGACATTAATGCAGGGTATTGACTCCCATGCATCGTATACTGAAACTTTGATCACGGCGCGCTGTGTAATGCAACTTGTCAATGCAGCCGACTCAGAGCCATTATACAAATGTGAGGGCCAGACGTCGGAGGAAACCTCATGTTCGGTCAGAAGAGTCACAGATAGTGCAGATAAATAACACCGACATGAGATTTAAAGACAGTGTTACAAATACCAGGATAAATAAAAAAGGTGTTTTTTTTTTAGGAGTAGGCTATAGACCCTAGTAGATATAAGCCTATATTGATCTGAAGCAAAAGCTATGTGGGTGTTTGGGGTCGAACGTGCATGACCCCACTTGTTGCAGCTTATAGGCTATCTATCCTTCATAATCACTGCAGTCTAATCCTAAATTTTCTCCTATCCTGACTACACCTGCCCCCGCCCCACCAGTGAGGATGAAGTTTAGTCACATTTAACAGAATCCTGTCAATCTCCAATTTTCTATCACACGCAGCCTTGCTTGTAAACTTTGTATAATCCACGATTTGTGATTGAATTACCCGTCCTTTAAATCGAATGAAACGATGTAGGCTGTGTGGCTAAATTGCTCTGTGATATTATTTTCATGGCTTAAGGGCTTGAAGGAGAAATAGTTGAACATGAAAAAAAACAAGCAATTGAAAGTAGCTCTTCTTCCTTTTTGATAACAATCACTCAGCCGTCCCCTCTTGTTTGTCACATACATCTGCAGGCTGTTCCCCTCTGTGCCTTTTTTTTTTTTTTTTTTTTTTTTTTTTTTTTTTTTTTTTTTTCTTTGATTTAACTCTCTCTCTCTCTCTCTTTTTTTTTTCCCCGCAATCTGAAGGAAAGGGGGGGGGGGTTTTTTTTTTTGATTTTGTTATTTTCTAGTGTCTATCCTTTTTTTGGCCAGAGGTAAATTAATACAATTTTTACATTTTATCTTTAAAAAAAACATATTATCCGTGTTTCCAATAATACCTACGTGCTAATAGGAGGCAGTGTAATAAGTGGCGTTTAAACTACTGCGAGAATAGCTTCAGGCAGATCGACAGCAAATTAACTTGAAAGGGAGATATTGCTTCTTAGAAGTCGCAAGAGGCAGCTGGGAAAACATCCAGCAGTGTAGTGGAGGGGAAACCCACCTACTTGTAAATCCAATCTAATTCCATTTTTAGGCTGCTATAAATCCTTATGGCAAAAATCCACATTAGGCCCACATGTTAGTGCTTTATGCCACAAAGTATGCTCAAACTTTAAATGATTGCTTATGCTCTGTGGCTATTACTCAGTGGAGGTAGTAGTTGGCCCACTATTTAACTTCCTACTTTCCCCCATACCCACTGCACTCACACACGCACAGCGCACAGACAACAGGTTTCAACAGGAATAAGAGTGGCAGAGCTCTCTGAGACGTGGCTCGCCTTTGTCAGGTTAAACAGGACAGTCACACTGTGCTTTTGGGGATAAAGCGGAGATTTGTTCCCTCTTAAGACTTTCTTGCTGTACCACAGAGGCTCAGTTTCTTCAGCTGCAGGCCAGATATGCATCCTCCCGTCCCTTCGGGCAAGGCAAACGCACAAACTGATCCGTCAGCTTTGATGCTTTGATTTTGATGTCTGAAGACATGTGGCAGCCATCGAAAACAAGGTCTGTTTAGTCGCATGGAGTGCTGTTGTCACAAGCAATCCCCCAGCATGCCATCACACTGAGAAATGCTGACAATCTGTCATTTGCTGAAGCATGTAGGCCCATGTTGAAGTCCTTGCTAACTAATCAGGTTTATACCACTCTAATACTTCATACTGCAGGCGACGTGTCAGTATTAGTGTCAATTAAAACCACTTACAGGCATTTCTGAGATCTTTTCTCTGCATGTATTTTGTTTTGACCGCCAGTTGAAACACATGCAGCTTTCTTAACAAACAATGAAGCGTGCTCTTTTTCAAAATCTGTTGTGTTTTTGTGACCCGCGGCCGTAGATATAACAGTATCTACGTTCTGTGACAGTGCTGGATGGGATCTCAAGAAGTTTATTTTTTCCCCACTATCTGTTTTCTGTTATTTTTTTTTTTATAGGAAATGACAAACCTTTCAATGAAAAATAATGTAGCATGAGTTTTAGTGACATTATCTGGGATCATTGTT